>NW_020230483.1:370000-663988 GCF_003227715.2 Harpegnathos saltator
GATTGTATCTCGAACGTGTAAACGGTGATACGTAAAGTATCCAACGACAATAACGACTAAGATTTCATCGTGAACGGGATAACACGACGTGACCCTCTTGATATTTCCGTGGAGGCAAGCTATTCTGTGAGGTTTCGTTGCGCCATCGTTCGCGAAAGCGAGAATTTAAGGGGACTGGAGGACCAGAGATTGCTGAAAAATTATGCTTGTTTTTGATAATATTTTGTCTTTGAAAATATTAATATTTGATAATATCTTGATAATATTTTGTGACGAAATGAATAAATGTGCGAGAATGAAAATTTTAGGTATAGTTATACAACATATGAAAAGTAGAAAAATTTTGTTTATTAACAAATATTCGTATAAATATACGATATATATATAGCTGAAATATACTCTCCTTTTTTTTTTTAAATTATCGTTTTTGCAGTAATATCTCAGCTTCCGATGGTCCGATCAGAGCGAATTTTAGCTAGAAATCTTGAGGAGGATCTTATCGTTATCCGGTGAACCAGTAGAAAAAAAAATCGAACAAAATTAACAAACTGGCAGCTGTTATTAGGAAAAAATTCAAATTCTTCATTTCTTTTACAATAAAAAGATTAATATCCCGAAATGAAATATTTTGACGGAGTTGTCCATGGTTCACCTGAGAGCCACATGAACAAACATTATTGCTTTAAAATTTCAAATCGATACGAAGCTCAGTAGGAGAAATCATTGCAAAATGTTGAACAATAAAATTTCGAGAAGAACGCGTTTAAAATTTAAGTGGACGTGTCAATATTGACAATATATTTATATGAATATTTGTTTAAAAACAAAATGTTTCTACTCTTCATATGTTATGTAAATATATGTAAAATTTTCATTCTCGCACATTTATTCAGTTCGTCAGAAAATCATTATCAAAAACAAGCACGACTTTTCAGTAATCTGACCCTCCATTCCCCTTAATTTAAATCCGATTGCTTCGAGTCATTTTCCCGTATTCGATGAATCGAATCAAGGCTTTGTTTACCTTCGGTCTATTTGGCAGCGCGAAGAAATCTCCGCTACCCTCTCACCGTTCTCGCTCATGCGGACAAGGGAGAGACGGGCTGGCGGCACGCTAGCGAGCCAATTCTGCTGTTTTATCGCGCTGCATTTTAGTCGTGCTTAGACTTTGTGTACAGGATGAACTCTAATGACAATTACCCGAGCAGAACATCGTTCCACGGCCGTATGAAAACCCCATCCGGCTTCCAAACTTCGAACAAGGCCCGGATAACTTTATCGGATCCGGCACGTAATAAGGAGTGAATGCCCTGATAAAATTGCCTGAAATCGAGAAACCTGATGAAATGTCCATCAGGACCCAAAAAATCAGGTATCCAAATAATCACTGGTCATCGCTGGTCAGGATATAATCCGGAAAATATCGCAACGACAATTGCCACATTCCGACCGGGGATAAGCACCACTTGAAATTCCTTCTTATGGCTTGCCTAGTCATGCCATGTCAGGCATAAAAAATTGCCGTATTTGATTTCTGCCCGGGTATCACTTTTAATATCCTGCAAACTGTGGAGGAATGAGAGAAAAAGTTATCGAGCAAAGATTGTGCAGTAGATGCTTGAAAATTGCCGTGGACATTTCCAGCACAAAAAGTATCGCGAAAAGTATTTACTTTTCAATTAGTTCGGCCCAGTTGTTTTAATACGCGAAAGAACGAGCGGAGTTTATCTCTGCCGAGGAGAACACAATTTTCCATTTGGGAAAACAAATGAAATTGATTTTCATGTGTATGCATCCTTCAAGCTTCCACTTGCGAAATTATCATCACCGCACGATGATTCACTGTTTATCTTGCAATCACTGCTCGTGCTTAATAAATTTCCCCGCAGCCTTCCGAGGATATTCAATGTGCTAGAGTTCTCATAGATTCACCCCGTGTAACAGCATCCTGGCGCTTCCTGGTACGCCAAGCGCACGTCTACGTGTGGACGCAGCGCAAAAATCCGCGAGTATGACGGATGGTTATCACACGGTACACTTTGCTGGCAAGCGTGCGACCTGATTCGACCTGAGCTGACTCGAAGGGAAGGGAAACTCACCAAATCCGTTTTCCAGCTCGGTCGTCCAAGTTGGAGAACAACGTGGTGAGTTTCGATTCGCCACTGCACTCGTCCCGTCCCATCCCTCATGTCCCACTCGAAAGACCGTTCGTCCACAAGCACTTACATCAGCCATTATCTACGTATCATCACCTCGCTCTGCCACTGCCTCTGTGGCACCCTGTCGAAGACTCTCGCGCGCTTATCGACATTTCGTAGGACACTCGGCCGAGGTATCGAACTGCTCGCCGAAACGGCTCGCTCGGCGGTTGGTCTCGAATAGCACAGTAGCCAAATAGTTGAGGAGGAGAATTAAGGAAGCAATCCGTAGGGCCACTTAGCCGCTCGTCGTACGATCGTCCAATCGTCGACATTTGCGACGGAGGACGAGAGAGAAGCGTCGATTCGAGGGAATCTCTCGTTCGGCCGCTCGAAGCCGAGAAGAATAATTCGCCGATTCGAGGCGCGACTTCGAAATCGTCTCGAGCGGGACGCGAAGGCGCAGGGAGGCGAGAGGGAGGGAGACTCGGCAGGCGGAATACGCGATTCCAATTTTGCCTCGTAATCCGATAGTTACCGAGAACATTAGTATTTCATTCGGGAATATTTTCGGAACGACTTCGCGATCGATTCACTCGCGTCGTTCTTTCGCGCTGAAAACTCGCTCTAAACTGCCGAGCATCCGACTGATGCCGGTCTGCTCTAACTGATGTCGGTCTGCTCTAGTGTCACGACGCTGACGTGTTTTCACGGGCGAGAGAGAACAGACAGACAGAGAACAGGAAAGGTAGTGCGCGAAGGACGGCCTAACCACGAGTCGGGGTCTATCGACCGAGGAGGAGGATCAGAGGGAGGAAAAGGGTCAGAGGCGTGGGAGAGAGAAAGGACGGTGAGAGAGTTTCGTACGGCACGACGTATCCAAATATGTCGGACAGGATATATCGACGCGCGATCGATTTCTCCGGGCCTCGGGATCGCGGTTCGTCGTTAGGCTCGGCTCAAAGTGGCTCAAAGTAGACGCGACGCCTGCTGACGAGTGGCGGGAAGCGAAAAGGCGGAGGGCAAGTCCGCGTGCGAGAGGGACGCGCGAAAGGCGGCGCGGGCGGGAGTGAGCGGAAAAAGGAAGGCCAGAGCGAGAGTGCGATACTCGAAACGATATTCTTTATGTCACGCTAGTTCGCCCGCACCTCGAATGTGGATCGGCATTGTGGTCACCTTATCGGAAGAATCACTGTCTTCTAATTCAAAGGAAAGGATTCATCACCGGTTTCTCCGCCTTGCCAGGTCAGGTTTGCGAATGATCCTATGCATTTCGCTGATCGCACAATTATGTGCCTGAGCTTTTGCGTCACAATTTATTGTCACTTGAATCTAGACGTGCGATAAAGTGAAGTTCTGCACAATCATATTAATTGCTCCGCCATCCTCGCCGCGTGTAAACTTCATATAGCCCAGCTAGGCCGATTCGATCGTGTTCCACGTTGAAAGGCATCGCACGTTCATTATGGTAAGTTCAGCTGCACAAACAGAATGTTAATGATAGCCAACGGATATTCGACACGCATTGACTTCTTCGATAATTCATTGAGATGCTTTCAGAAGCAATCTTCGCCGCATTTTGCTTCCTCATGCGCACTAAACGCTGCATTTTTCATTCAATTTTGTATATATTGTTTTGGTTATTGACATATGTGCGAATTTGAATACTTTTCACCATTGTAAGTTTGATTGATCTTCATTATATTAGTCATTTCAATTTTATATATCACGCCAAAGGCTGTTTACCCGTAAAGTGTCAAATAAATAAATAAATAAATAAATAAATAAATAAGTTCCGCACGGCTCACGTATGCGTCGCGCTTTTAACACAGCGAGTAACTCGAAGTAACATTCGACGCGAAACGCTTCGAGTACAATTTAACGCAGTCGTCGGCAACGTAGGCGACGCGGCGCGACGCGGCGCGGCGCGGCGCGGCGCATCGCGACGCGGCGATGCCGAAGGTGAACTCCTCGCCGGAGCGCGTTCATCCGTCGATTACTCGGAAATGGGCCACCCTCGTGATCGAGCTTGCACGTCTCTCTCAAGCGAGAGAGAGAGAGAGAGAGAGAGGGAGAGAGAGAGAGAGAGAAAGAGAGACTCGAAAAGAAGGCCGTCCCCGAGGGATCAAGTGCGAGCCGTGACAGTTACATCGGGAGTACTTGAGATTAAACAAGGAAGTCACGTCGGCTTGTTGTCCGACGACGCGGCCCGGTGACTATTTCTGCTCGCGAACGAAGCCGACGTGCTCTCCCGGCTTCGTTTCCGCGAGTCTCGACGATTACTCACTCAGAGTGCCGCGGGATCGTGCGACAGCCGCGACGTGTGCCGCGGGAGTCGCGCGTACAGCGACGAATCCACGGAGGATATTCTCGTGTGCCAGCAGTTTCCTTGAACTCGACCGCGTTCGACGCGGTTCTCTCGCGGGAGGGGGGTGATGGAATTACCTGCGCGCGTGTTGCCCCGCAACTTTTCCCAAGACGGGTTAATCGAACCTTCCCGATCTTGCGGTAATTAATAAAGGGAACATTTCGCGAGAGCGATGAGACGCGAGAGACGACGGAGTAGAATCGAGAGAGAGAGAGAGAGAGAGAGAGAGAGAGAGAGAGAGAGAGAGAGGCCGCGTGTTTATTTCGATAATAATAATAATAATAGTAGTAGTAATAATAATAATAATAGGAGTTGGTGGTAATTTCACGCGGCAAAAGAGAGTGGGCTTTTAAAAAGCGACCTACTTTCAAAATTGATCCGTTGAGCGAGGGGGGAAGCGTCGAGGAGGCGGTGCTTCGGAATTATGTTCGGGAAGTAACACGCGCGGTCGACGCAATTTTTAGCGATCGCCGGACCCATGCGATGACTCGCATGTCGAGTGACGTGGACAAACGCTCGATTGAAAATCACGCGAGAAGGAGATCGATAAAAAATCCGCATGAGAACCAAAGTGGCGCTTCGCGAACAGTGTCTTTCCACGAAAAGATAAAAAGCGATTATCGCGTCTGCATCGTTATCTCGCAATCACCGGAAATTCATAATCTTTTGTCCGTTAAAGCGCTGACACGTAGCTGACGATAATAATAATCTCTCGAAGGTATTTTGTTTCTTACAGCATACGCGTAGCTGATAAGCGACGCAGCTCATGTCAGCTGTCGAGGAAAAAGCGAACGGGCCACAACCGTGATCGCTTTCTTATCTAAGATAGATAAAAAAATCATTATCTCGTTATCTTTGCGTCGGCCGTGATGTTCCGCCCGTCACGATCGTCCATCCACGTCCTTCGACGAAGTATGCCCGGTTTATTTAGAGGAAGTGCCGCGCGCAACCCTTCGCGTACCCCCCGACCTCTTCTTACTCGATTCACCCTACCGCGTCATTCGGTGAACGTCCGCACGCACGAAGGACGAACCCTTTACGCGAACTGATGTCACATAGCCACCCTCACTTTCGCACGGGCATGAGCGAAAACGCGCACACGTACGCGAGAGCGCAGCCATTCGCGCTCGTCACACCTTGATCGTCACACGGAGCGACCGCGATGGAAAACAGCCGTCGGGCTGCGGTTATGGCTGGCGACTGGCGCGGGCAAGTCGCTCTGACAAATTTCTAACGAGCCTCGAGAGACCCCCTCTGGGAAACGTCGAGTCACCTGGAAAGTCAAGCGTCGGAGAATCGCGTGGGGAGTCCGCGGCGCGGTGACTCGACGACTCGTCGCAGCTCTGCGGCAACTATCAAGTTCCCAGGCAGATAATTCATATCCGCCGCATCTTGAGCGGAAAAAGCAGCTCGGTAAGTACGCTTTGCGTACTTTCGTACGATTTTCTGCTGAGCCGCATCGACGGTTTACTACGTCCTGCTGCAACGTGTTTACCGAGCGGCCGCCATTTTCGCCAGTGTGCTTTTAACACACCGGATCGCGGTAATCCTGGTAATTATGTCGAGGAAATACAAATGCGAGTGTCCGTTCAGTCCGAGGAATCAGCAGCACAACGGCGCGAAACGCGGCTAAAGTCCGTTGGACACTTGGCGGTCGACTACCGATGCGAGCGACACAGTACACACACACACACACACACACATCCACACATAGTCATGCTGCCAATAATTGTACAGTCGTGAGTCCTCGTCCTCACGTCTTGCTCGCCTTCGTGCGCGCTGCACGTTGACAGAAGCGCGAGACACGGGTATCAGCGCGAAGTCAGTCGTTCAGTGGGTGGAGCGAGCGGTCGGAGCACGACGTGGTCGTTGCGCGACGTGTGCATTGTAACCACCTGCCCCGCTGCCAAGGTGCACATTATCAATCTTGAAGAGGAGACTCGAGAGAGCGGCTCGCCGAAGACTCGCGTCGACGCGACGCGACGCGGCGCGCCTCGTAGCGGCTGACTCTCGTCGTCTCACTCTGTCGGACTGACTGTGTCGGCTTAATTTCCCGACGCGCGAGAGAGATCGAACGGATCGAGGCCAGCGGCGGAAGTCGCCGGTGGAGCCGGAAGAGCGAATTCCGGCAGTCAGGTAGATCGCGACGTCATCTCCTGCTTCCCCCCGCTCACCCCGTTCTCGACAGATTCGGTTTACCCTCGGCGGTTTACCTTCGGCGTAACATCTCCCTCGGTCGCCCTCGCGAGCTACTCTTCAAGCTCACCCTGTTCTCGAAGTCACCCCCGTACTCGCGCATATACACTCATCATGCACACGCACACGCACACCCACACATACACCTCTACATGCATCCCCGTGTGCCCACGCACACGGTGCGCCCCTGCCCCCCCCCCCGTTTCCGCTCGCCCATCGAGCTCTCCGCCCTCCGCTCTCACCCCTCGCGAAAATCGATCCGCCACCGGCCTGGACAGCAGTCCACGTCGAACGGCTCCGACCTGCACCCTTCTCAACGAGCGTTCGAGAGGGCCAGCTGCAGCGCGGCGTCGTCCGACACCCCGACACCGATCGATCCCCAATCAACGCCATTACGTGGTAAAGACCGGGGGCGGTTGGTCGTCGCTGGTCGACGATGGTGCGCGATCGTGGCCACGATCGCGTCACGTCGAGGTATCCTTACCTTGTCACCGTGCGCGCCGACCGAGCCGCGTCGTTCATCCTCGCCGCCGCCGCCGCCGCCGTCGTCGTCGTCGTCGTTGTCGTCGTCACCGCCGCCGCCGCCGCCGCCGCGGGTTCACCAGCGCGGTTCACCAGCGCGGTTCGCGCACCACCGTCGCATCGAACGTCGCGCTGTCGCGTAACCCGGACTCGCTTCCACTTGTTCTCCGCGTTACACCCGCAACCGAATGACCGATCCTTCCCCCCCCCGTGGCTGTCACTCGGCTCGACTGTCGACGGTGAATGGGTGTCGCGCGCGGTTTCACGCGAATCCGCTTCGATTCCACTCGCGCGATTCCACCTTCCTCCCTCCCTCCCTCCCTCTCTCTCTCTCTTTCTCCCTCTCTCTCTCTCTCTCTCTCTCTCTCTCTGTCTCTTCCTGT
Source organism: Harpegnathos saltator (assembly GCF_003227715.2). Taxonomy (NCBI): domain Eukaryota; kingdom Metazoa; phylum Arthropoda; class Insecta; order Hymenoptera; family Formicidae; genus Harpegnathos; species Harpegnathos saltator. The sequence goes on from NW_020230483.1 coordinate 377,608, forward strand.
CTTCCGCGCGCGGAAACTCCGCTCGACCGCAACTCCCCGCTCGCGAGTCGCTCCTGGCCGCGCGACTCCTCGCGATTTCTCTCTCGCGACCTCTCGCCGTCTCGCCCCTGCGTCTCGCGACTGCGCTCGCACGGTCTCGCCGACTGAACGATAGAAACAGCGCGTGAGTCCGTCGCGACCGGCGGCACCAGACTGCGCGAGAGATTGCCGGACGCGTTCACGGCCCTCCGACACCCCCGATCCCCTTCCAACTACATACCGCCCCCGCAGCCGCACCGGCCGCCGCGACTTCGGCTTCGACGTCGACGTCGCGCCTTCCCCCTTTCCCGTCGTCCACGTCCACGTCCTCGTCCTCGCCCTCGCCCTCGCCCTCGCCCTCTGCCGCCGCCGCCGCCGTCGTCGTCGTCGTCGTCCTTGGCTCGCACAGGCGCATCGCGCGGTGGCGCGCCGCGGCTGCGTGCTCTCACGCGCGCTTCCGCCGCGTTCCCGACGCTTGCGCTCGCCGGTTGCTCTCTCGGCCCGTGCCACACTATCGCGATACTATCGAGGTATCGATAACTGAATCTTCATACTGTAGCAGCGATATGCGCATATTGTTCTTAGCCGCTGTCGCGCGCGGAGAGCCGCTCTGCGAGCAAACAAATCCGTTCAAATCTAAGCGCGCTCGCGGCTAAGGGCTGTCCGACGGTACTGTCCTCTCGCGAGGAGGGGGGAGAAAGCCGAGGGTCTAATCTCGAGAGTCTGGCTGTCGTGTCTCAGACGGGGGAGACGAAAGCTTCCGCGCGAGAGACCGTCGGATAATAATCGGATGTATCCGCTTCGTGCGACATTGCTCCTCGTCGCACGTCGCGCAGCCGCGCGCGCGACGTCAGCTTAAGTGCCGGTTTAATGAAACATGCGGCGGATTTTACGTCGATGATGTAATTCCACTGCTTAGTGATACGTAGAGACCGTCTGCTGTATAAGCGTCTGCTGATTACACGTGCACGCTGCGATAACGATTATTGGCTTACACGTGGCGGATTTCTGCTGAAAGGAGGCGCGCGCGCGTGTTTTTGCGGCTGCATCGCATTTTCGCACAATTACCCTAATTGATGCCGTACTCGACGAGATCTCTGCTTCTTCGCCAAGTACGTCACTGGTTACGGCGCTATCGCCTCGCAGGCTATCCCCGCTGCGACGTATCGTTGACGCGTTTCGATCTCCCACGCCACCCCCGAGTCGGACGTCAGGCGGCGGAGGGTGGCAGCACGTGTTGTCTCTTTTATCTGCTGCTGCTGCTGCTGCTGCTGCTGGTTGCTGCTGATGATGCTGATGATGCTGATGATGACGACGACGACGACGACGATGCTCGCCGCTCGTCAACGCGTGGACGCGATGTTTCGTGCAAGGTCATTGTTGCATGTTGAAGACGGTACGGTATGTATCCTCTGATTACAAGGATTGCCTCTTCGCGCTAGGGATAGCTCTTTGCGATCGCGTCGCGATAGAACGTCAAACGAAAGAGCGCGCACAGCTGCTGTTAAACTCGTTTTAATAAGAGAATCGAGAGAAATTTTAACGACGTTATATATAAGCGCCGATAAATACAATGCCGCGCTACAACAACGTAGCGATGTGCCAAACGAGCGAGCTGTTAATTTTACTCTGGGATAATTTTATTACCCCTTCGATAATAGGATGGCTGTGCGAGAGGGAGTGGGGGAGAGGAAGAAACGTAGAGATTAAGGTGAGGAGAAGTCGTTTCTTATGATTCTCTCTCTCTCTCTCTCTCTCTCTCTCACATTAATCCTGGAGCGACGCGATAACTTGAAATCAAGAGAGGGGAGGGGGGAAAATATACATCTCACGATATCGTGTTCGGTTATTCAGGAGTCATTCGACTGAGAAATAGATTGTTGCGCAACGGCGAGTGGTATCGAGAGAGGAGCGAGAGATGCACATCGAGCGGCGGAGGTCTTGTATCGACTTTTTAATCTTCGCTCGACGCTTTCCGCGAGACTAGGTCAAACTCCCGCGGAAGAAAGGATTTTTAAGACCTCTGAAGCGCTAATACAGGACCAAACCGGTGAAACCGTATAGCAGTCATTGGATTATTTCGTATCCATTTTGTATTAATTTGTATCATTAATCAGAATTTTGTAGTTCGTACCGTTTCGAACAAAAATCATGTAGCGCGGCTAACTTCATATGAAGTTGGCAGGACCGTAACAAAGAAAACTAAAAAACATCAAAAGCAGACATACAAAGAATAAAACACGTACTAATTTGTACGGTCCAATAAAATTTAATATTAAAATCTATAATTATAGATAGTGATAAATTTTATTATATTGTAATTATAGATTTTTCGTAGAAATTATTTCGCACCTATTGTAATTACCGATGCGTTTATTATGTTGCATTTATTGTTGTTATATATTCTGCTACATTGTAATGTTATATTGTAAAGTATGTATTATGTATCAGACATATATGTAAGATAAAATGTACAAAATATATTGTATAAGGAAACATAATTATATAAGAATAAAAATGAATTTAAATATTAATTGAATATGTTATTTGTGTCACCACATTATTTCTTATCCCTCATATACAAACATTAAAAAATTTCATATTAACTCTTCGTTCATTACATTATCATCATATTATCCTGTTACAAAATCGATATAATTGAAAAACTGAGAAAATTTGCAAGTTTTTTAAATTTCCCGCCAAAGTCTTTTCTAACCTCTTCATTTATTATATTATCCTGATACAAATTCTCAAATACGGAAAAGGCAGAATTTTCGTGTTATTCCAATTTCTCGATTTTGTAATAGGGAAATATAATCAGTGAGGAGGTATTCGGGTTTCCCGCCAGAACTTCGTGTTACCTCTTCGGTCATCATGTTATCCTGATACTAAATCTCATATACGGGAAAAGCAAAATTTTCGTGATTTTCCAATTTCTCGATTTTGTAATAGGGGAACATAATCAGCGAGGAGGTATTCGGGTTTCCCGCCAGAGCTTCGTGTTACCTCTTCGGTCATCATGTTATCCTGATACTAGATCTCATATACGGGAAAAGCAAAATTTTCGTGATTTTCCAATTTCTCGATTTTGTAATAGGGGAACATAATCAGCGAGGAGGTATTCGGATTTCCCGCCAGAGCTTCGTGTTACCTCTTCGGTCATCATGTTATCCTGATACTAGATCTAAAATACGGGAAAATCAGAATTTTCGTGATTTTTCAATTTCTCGATTTTGTAATAGGGGAACATAATCAGCGAGGAGGTATTCGGGTTTCCCGCCAGAACTTCGTGTTACCTCTTCGGTCATCATGTTATCCTGATACTAAATTTCAAATACGGGAAAATCAGAATTTTCGTGATTTTTCAATTTCTCGATTTTGTAATAAGAGAGTATAATCAGCGAGGAGGTATCCGGGTTTCTCGCCAGAACTTCGTGTTACCTCTTCGGTCATCATGTTATCCTGATACTAAATCTCATATACGGGAAAAGCAGAATTTTCGTGATTTTCCAATTTCTCGATTTTGTAATAGGGGAACATAATCAGCGAGGAGGTATTCGGGTTTCCCGCCAGAACTTCGTGTTACCTCTTCGGTCATCATGTTATCCTGATACTAAATCTCAAATACGGGAAAAGCAGAATTTTCGTGATTTTCCAATTTCTCGATTTTGTAATAGGGGAACATAATCAGCGAGGAGGTATTCGGGTTTCCCGCCAAAACTTCGTGTTACCTCTTCGGTCATCATATTATCCTGATACTAAATCTCATATACGGGAAAAGCAGAATTTTCATGATTTTCCAATTTCTCGATTTTGTAATAGGGGGACATAATCAGCGAGGAGGTATTCGGGTTTCCCGCCAAAACTTCGTGTTACCTCTTCGGTCATCATGTTATCCTGATACTAAATCTCATATACGGGAAAAGCAGAATTTTCGTGATTTTCCAATTTCTCGATTTTGTAATAGGGGAACATAATCAGCGAGGAGGTATTCGGGTTTCCCGCCAGAACTTCGTGTTACCTCTTCGGTCATCATGTTATCCTGATACTAAATCTCAAATACGGGAAAAGCAGAATTTTCGGGACTTCCAATTTCTCGATTTTGTAACAGGAGAATATAATCAGTGAGGAGGTATTTGGATCTTTAGGAAAGTGCGTGTAAGATTTCAATAAAATAAGAATGTTATATTTAAATATTATATTTATTTATTTCTTTGTTATAGATATATAAGTATAATAAAATATTATACAATATATATAATAAAATATAAAATAATAAGATATGAAATAAATATAATAATATAATAAATACATAATATAATAATAATATAAATAAATATATAATATCATAATATAATAAATAAAGTATAATAAATATAATAAATATAAGATAATGTATAATATTAATATTAATTGTTCTTGTTGTTCTTGAGTTTGTTGGTGGTTGACGATAGTTTCCAAAGGGTTGCAGCGGGTGGAAAATCTGTAAATTAAAAAATGTTAGTTTTTTGTATAAATTATTCCGCATGTATTGTAAAAGTCGCGAGTATAGAAATTTGTTTTATACGGAAATGAATGCAAATATTAGATTTTATTTAGTGATATAAATTAGTGCAAATTTTAATTTTTATATCTCCTTTGTTTTTGCTTCTTTTGTGTTATTCTCTGCTAGCTTCAGACAGATATTTTTAAGAGCTGCCCGCCAATATATCCAAGAGCTCCCGTGTGAGCGGGCAAGCAACATTTAGGCGCGGTCTCGTGTCGGGGCTAATTCACTTCGCTCTGATTAGACGAAAAAAGCGGCGCGCCCTCGCGGAATTCCGATCCCTGAAATAGATATAAATGGATAAGTATCGAGAGAGAGAATGACGCAGGATCAACGTCGTGACACGCGACGACCAAGTGACGCGATCAGATGATTTCCAGATATCCTCTTTGACGCTTTGCTTATGGCAAACGATGTCCCATATCCGAAAACGAGCTCGTTTGCCGAAGGCCGTTCCTCTTTCCATTATTCTTCTACGATAACGCGCCTCTTTAATGCCAGAAGCTTGCGTAAATTCGGCGAATTTTTAGCTATGTTTCTCGTCATTAATAACAGCCGGACAGTACACGCCATGTTTTCCACCGAAACCGATGGACACGATCCACCATCGTGACATTCCACTAACTTTCAAATAATTCTGTCTGATCCCACAACTGGCTTCGGGTGACTCATCTTGCCAGTCGATGGAGTCATAATGCGATAAGACGAACTTTTGCGAGCGCTTGATAATACGAGCGAAAGAAAACACGCGATATCTCGAGTGAGTTGTTTGTATATTTTACATTCGTTCCCTTTCAACATTTTTACACCGTGATACTCGAAATATTGCCACGCTCATCATGCCTCTCCGCGTGTTCTATCCTGAAATATCCCGACAGGTCGACTATTTTCTAATAAATTCCTGAAATATATTCCGAAAACACTTGCCGGTTTGTGTATTTTTGCGCTCCTCTGTCGCGGCTCCAAGTATATTTTCACGATTTATCACGCTGCTCCGGCTATTAACATGACGTTCTCGAATCGAGGGTCTCCCGGCTTTTTAACAGGAAGTGTAGAGTCAATAACACATATGGCACACCATGAAATAACCCTTCACGCAACACCGCGAGTGTGAGTGATGAATGGGAGCCTATTTTTAGTCTCCCTCTGTTCGTCTGTTTACTTCGGGGGAAAAAATACTTCGCGATCGTGGAATAAAATTCGACCTGACGTTTCGCATGTGAACGCAGGGACACGGAGGTGAATCAGCGAGCCCGTTCGAGAATGATGAGAAACCGTAAGTTAAAAACAGCAGAAAACCAAATTGTTCTGTTCTTTTATTTTATTTATATTATTATTATTTTTATTATTTATATTATTATTATTTTCTGCCTGCGTCATACATACACACACACACACATACAGATTCGCGTCATATATAATCGCTCTACGCACAATACATTTGTGAAAAACTAAGATGTTACAGATAATAACTAGAAGCCTACGATTATTATTAATGTTTATTAATTACGGGCCATCCGATAAAAGGAAGAATATTATTTTAAAGCGAGAAATTGCGTCTTTTGGAAACATAATTTGCAACGATAGAAAGTAAAAGAATAAATGAAAAAAAAAATTCCTTCGAGCCGGATTTGAACCAGCGACCTATGGATGTCCGTATTCGTCTTGCCCACTACAGTCCACCGCTCTACCAACTGAGCTATCGAAGGTTCGCGATTCTGTGTCATCAACAAACAAGTTCTATGGTTAGCCATGTTACGATTTACTTGGTCATAAATTAATACACGTAAATTGAAACGCATAAAACATAAACGTTTCCGTTTTTTTTCCTTAAAAGATTTTCTAATAAAAGAACGAAACTATCAGTGATTTTGTTATCTCACCGAAACTCGATTTATTTTATTTGTATGACATATTTGATGCATCGATATATGTATATATATATATATATATATAATTCAATAATAATATTTCGTTATATATGTATAGACTATGTTCGAAAGATTAATTGCATATAAATGCTTGATGTCGATATTGGGGAGTTTCTTTTTCGCGAGATTTTACGGGAGAAAACGTTCCGAAAAATATATTAGCTTGTTCGATGCGGGTAAGGTAATTAGCTGGTATTTTATATTGACAAAATTATTTTCCCTTTTAACGGTAGAAGAGTGAAAAGTTATCGCATCAGCGAGTTGACTTTCATGTGTTATCTGTGTACCTCACGGATCAATTTATAAGTTTAATATTAATGATTTCACGTATTAAGCGAGTTAGTGCGATAAGATTGTGCCAAGGGGAATTCGATCAAAAGCTGTAGGGACGCCTCGTAATCGACAGTGTTTCGGCACCCTCGACCTTTCCCGATAATGTCACGGTATGCGACATCGGCTACCTCCTCGTTTGTACCCGTTCCCTTCTCCGAGAGGTGCTTCGCTTCGTTAGCTGCTCTCTATAACCGTCTACCACTATACGAAGAAATGTCTCGAGGTCGCTCACTTCATGAAGCCTTGTTTCATGTGACGTACAAACACAGGTGTGTGCTTAGGATAAGAACTGTCATCTCTGCGATATAATTTTAACAATAAGAAGAAAAACGAAAAAAAGAATCCTCCGTTTACACACATCAATGCACATCGTGATATATACATGACGTATATAGAATTATATCGAAAAAAAAATTATAGCGTTCGACCGTGACAGGACTCGAACCTGCAATCTTCGGATCCGAAGTCCGACGCCTTATCCATTAGGCCACACGGTCAGTTGGAAGCAACTACTGTAACCAAGTATGTCTGGCAATTTATATGCTCTTTTTGTCGTGTAACAAGTCTGAAATATTCAGATTAATATGATATTATATATTATTATATTATATTATATATTATATATTATATATTATAAGTCGCGAAAACATAGTTTTAGTCTTAGAATTGTTATTAATAATTTATTATTAATGACGATAATGTTGATAATAATATTTCTCAACAATCAACGAGTTATCTTACAAGTTTTATGTAACAGTATCTTTAAGACAATGATATAATTTTGATTAAAATTAATTAATACTTTATTGTGAATAAATTTATTTTTATTGTGAATCTTTTTATATGTAATATTTTTGTCTTTCTTTATTTCTCTCTCATGTCTTTCTTTTTATATTATAATAAATAAAATGCATTATTAGCGTTACAAAGTAAAATTTGAATACACATACAAATCATGTATGTATGTATATATGGAATACATATATGTATATGTATGTATATATTTATATACTATACATATGTATATATATATATGGAATATTAGATATTTCGATAAAACCGCATTTATACTCTTGTCTACATTAATTTGATTTACCGACATATCGACAAGATTGACTTACCAACATATGGACAAGATTGACAGAAGTTACCGATAGAAAGTTATTTAAGTTTTTAAGTTTCTTGTGCTAAATATTGCTAAATCCTGCAGAGATGGCAGGATAGCTGCAGAGGTAGCAAAAGAAGCTTAAAAATATTTATCATCTGCGAGATTGAATGTGTAAATATACGGACTATAGGTTAATTTTTACTATTATTGATTAAATTATAATCCGAATTTCAGTCTTTAATTGAATAGAGTTTAAACTCTAGCTAAAGTATAATCGATGTTAATAAAAACGAACATTAACTTATTTTATCCTTCATTTCTTAACGTTCTTTACAAATTCCCGCCAAAACTGTAACATTCGTTTTTTGTATGTTGGCATTCCTGTATTTTCTCTGCATTTGATACATGGCGAGGAAAGGGGGACTCATCTAACGATACCGTATGATACTTGTTGTTTTTATTTTGCTTACGCCAAAACGAACAGTGTAAATTATATTTATAAGACATTGAAGCGAGTGAGCGTCCAAATATAGCACATCCGTAATATTTATAATCATTAGCTGCTCTTGGTTTAATATAACCCAAATGAATTTTGTTATGTTTCTTTAAAGTGGCATGTATGATACATTTGAACAATTATGTCTCATCAGGATTCACCTCTCTGTACAATGTACGATCGCCAGGATGATTATGATCTCGATGAAGATAACGAGGAATATATGGAGGAGGATAGAGACGTCGAAGATCCAGATGATAGTGATGAAGGTAGGGATATAATGTATAAGTGTGAAAGATACAGACAGAGAAATTAGATAACCAACAAAATATTAACAGAAATTTTAGTTGATACTTAATTTTGAGTTATAATTTTATGCGTTTTATATGTGTATAAAATATCTGTAAATCTAATAAAGTTAATGGGATTTTTTAGATACCGAAGAAGCTAGTGAAACTGACATGGGAAAATCAGAAGAATATACAGAAATTAAAGAACAGTAAGTTTAACACAATGGGTTACTATTTTATATGTCAATAGTAAGTACAATTTTAGATATTAAAATTTAAAAATTTTCTTTAGGATGTATCAAGACAAGTTAGCAGGCTTAAAGAAGCAATTGCAACAGCTAAACGACGGTACACATCCTGACTACAATCGTAAATTGAAACGACTGGAAACACAATATAGGGAACGGTTATTAAATCATCAACAAAAAATTTTTGTGAATTAATTGTGAATAATACAATTATTTGTGAAAAGCTTTGATAAACTAACAGAGTTGTTTTGCTTTGATTTTAGGTTGAGTTTGAATATAATTTACCGAGATTACTTGACGGAATGTGTTGAGCGGGACTATATATTAGAAAAGAAAGCAGCAGTAAAAGAATTTGAAGAAAAGAAAATAGATTTAAAGGAAAATTTACTTACTGACATGGAAGAGAAACGTAAAATTATTGAGTCTGACCGTCATACAATGGAACTTGCAGGTGATTCAATGGAGGTACTAATTAAGTATTGTCTTTTATATATTTTTATATATATATATAACTTATTAATGTTTATTATATTTGTGTATATTTGTTATAAATATTTATATGTAAAATTTTATTTTAATAAGTTCTTTAATTGCAATGAAATTTCAAAATATACCTTTGGAATATTGTATGACAGTTTTGAAACATACTCTGTATATATTCCTATGATTTTATTATGTTCATTTTAAGACGTTTTATTCAAGGTGAAACCAGTAATGACAAGAAAATTACGAAGACGTCCCAATGATCCAGTACCCGAAAAGGTAGAAAAACGACGAAAACCAGCTCCGGCATCATTAAATTACTTATTGGATGAAAAAGAGATAGAGAGCGATTTAAAAACGATCAGTCGGGGTAAAGTACTTACCACCGTTCGTAAGCCAGGTATATTTTTGCCATGTAAATATAGAAAGAAGATATAGAAATTCCTGTTTAATTTACATAAAGCTTATGGATAAGTATAATTATGATGATATATGTCTATATTTACAGTGGTTTTGCCACATTATAATGCAGTAAATATACCATCTCAACATATATCACAATCTTCTGAGACTCCATTAGTAGAAACTCGGATAGAAGATGGAAAATTGTTGTATGAGCGGAGATGGTATTTTCAAATAATCTTTCTTTTACTCTTATACTTTTAAAATATTGATTCGTTAAACATGAAAAAGATATTTTCGTCTATTTGAGGGTACCGTTTTCATCGATAGGTATCACCGTGGGCAACCTGTCTACGTCGAGGGCAAGGATCTCGCAAAGTTCGCGGCACACATTTCGGCAATTGGCACCGAAGCGGTGAGTGTGAGAGTGTAGAATTTGGTAGCATACAGTTTGCATACAGCACATCGTACAATTTATGTTTTTTCTACAGATCTGGGTGAAAAAAGTTTCGGATTCCAGCAAAGTACGCATTTATACGTCGCAGTTGAGTCGCGGGAAGATTTCAATCAAACGACGTGCGTCCTAATTAATTTCTCAATCGCCATTCTTCGTTAAACTTCTGACAAAGAGCGTTTGTTACTGACTGAAGCGGTATCGTCTGGTATCCAGTCGATGATTTTCACGCTGCTGCTCTTCTGCCACCAGTAGAACCATGCTTTCTGGTGGTACTGTATCGATATGTAAATCCAGATGAAGTACGAGAGAATCAGAAACGCCATCATGGAAAGCAGGGAATAAGTGGTCCAACGTGCGGGTGGAAAATTGTCGTAATTATTCATAGCGTAAAAGTCCGCCGCCACCACGCACATGTAAGTGCATGCAATAGTCACGGGGGTGATTATGAGGCACCTCAGCAAGTCTGCTTTTACACCGCGGGCATACGTATCATACTGATCTTGATTTAGACACAGCCAGATTATAATGGACCGAAGGACTTTGTAACGAGGTGTCCGTTCCACCCGGAATTCGTGGCCGCACAATTCGCAACTGGTTCTGTTGCTCTCTTCTAGCCATCGTTCCAAGCACTTTAGATGGATCGCGCCCATTGTCCCCTAATTGCCATGTTGAAATTAGCAATTTATCTTGTAATCTTCTTTGTAAAGTTTTCCAAATATCTATTTTAGCTAAATGTATGTGTATATTAAGTGTGATGTTGAACTTTATAAATTCTGGCAATGATCAAAGTATGTTGCAAGTCGACTAAAGAGAAAAGATTGTATCTATTCTCAGGTCGTAATAAATTAGACGCAAGAAGTTTCTAAAATAGAAACTGTAAAAGTTGTTTTAGTTTTCTTCAGTTTGTAATGTTTAGCTGTCTACTTTTTAGGAACATTGTACAAATAAATGTAATATTTTAAAACCGCATACAAGCCACAAATTGATCATTCCACGAAACTAAGAGATCCAGAGATAAAAATCAATATATATATATATACATATATATATATATATAAACAATAAAATGATTCAGAATGCAAATCTCCGACATCCTTCCTTGGGTCCTAGATTCTCCTCAAGTCGATCATGTACAATTTTGTTATTCCGAACCTTGCATCTGCATGGATACACAACGCGTAATTCTTGGTTAGGATCGTAACAAATGCGACAATTTACGTTTTCCATCGAGTTACGTGATAACTTGGTCCTCTTATCTGACACCGTGACATCTTGCAACTTTGGTTGGTTTACATGTGATGGCAAATTTTTCTGTTCTAATCCAATCTCTACTTTGGAAATAATGCCGTCTAAAATGTCGGCGACTGAATTACTTCTTGCAATCATTGTGAAAATATTCTTTGACGTTGAAAACGTTGAAAAAATTATGTTGAAAAAACAATTGCGTAAAACATGTGATAAATGCGTTACGATTCACAGATGATCCCTAAGAAAAGAGGGTAAGAATTTGTGGCGGGCCTTTTGTTTATTGTTGCATGTATAAAAATTTGTATTACGTTATGGTGGATACAGTTGAGTTAGTCGCGTGAAATAATCTTAAAGAGACATGTAACTATGTGCACTTCGTAATAATTAATGAGTAAACTATAAACGAATGTTTGTCACTCCGCCATCATGTCTACACTGAGGCAATCTTCTCCCATATTACTGGGCGAGGTCTCCAGTTCCCCGATTTCATTTGATTCGCTGGACATATTTATATCAGTTTTATTAACTTTATCTTCAATAAATGACTTTTCTAAAAAAAAAAGTCCCAGGAAGAATGCCTACCTGTCCAAAGAAGGATCATTACTGAACATTTCTGTCGGAACTGTGGGTGGTGCCTTCTCTGGCACAAGTTCCAAGTAAGTCTGACGAGATTCCAAATGTCTCTCTACTTCCTCCGGCGTCATATGCCCATCAGACATTAAGGATATTGGAACCATATTATTCGAGGATTGTACCTAAAGAATGTGTAGAGAGACATCTTTGTTAAAGTTCTCTTATATAAAAATTTCAGTGTTGAACACATCACACGAGGTACGAATGTGCTTACTATAGGTGTGCTGTTTGTCTTAGCAACTTTTGGTGTACTCTTTTTCTTCTTACTGGTACTGAGTGGCTTTGTAACCACTGATGGATGATGAGGAGTATGATTGTTGACATTTATCTCAACTTTTTTCCTGAAAGTTGCAACATGTCCGTGTATATCTTGTTGTCAGTAATCTACTTTGACAATTGTGTTTCATTTACCGCTTAGAATTGTCAAGACGGACAACTTCCTCGTCCGACGACTCGGTCTCATCGCTCTCGCTGAATGATGCATCTACTTTCTCATATTGCAGAAGACGATCCAGTAGGAAGCTCTTGTCTCTGTTTACTTTGAGTAGCTTCCTTTGTGTAGAGCGTAAAGCCTCTTGAAAACATTCATTCTCCTAATATGAAGTACTTCGTTAGCAGATGGAAAATATACAGTGACATATTACAACATTATTTTTTGCATACATAAATCAGGAACTTTAGCTTTCGTTTGAGATTGCGGTATTGGTCTTTATAGTTAGGCACTTCTTCCTCGGGACTATCTTCATCGTCCTCTCCTTCTGCATCTGCATTGTTGTTGCCAATAGATCTGCAATACCATCCGTCCAACATTGATCATCTGCAGCTGTAAGAAAATCACGTGTTTTCTCAGTGTATGCCAGTATTCAGAAAGTTCTTTTCCGTTCTCTCTTCAACTGTTCTTTAGGTTAATCCAATTTCTTTTTCTGCATATCACAACTATAAAAATGTCGTAACACTGAATCCCCGATTAAATGTGCAAACAAATTTATCCGCACAAACAAATATTTTACTTATCCACGTAACTGAACAGATAACGAGAGACTGACAAAAAGTTCTCCAGGGACGCGCTTCTGGCTCATCCCAAAGAGAGGTTAAGTTTCACAAGAAACACGATAACTTCCACGCCGGCCGTTTAACTGGGCGGAGAAACGAATTCTCAGGCTCTAATTAGCAGCGAGATTGACGATGGATTTTGGTTTGCACTCACTTGAAACCCCAAAGTGACTTGTCGCACGTTGCAAGCGCTTGTGGTGACCGATTATTGCGAAGATAAATAAGCTGTTTATGACTGGCTTCCATTCTGGACTCTTTATCGATTCTGTAGTAACTTCAGCGCGTCGCCGGTCGAACGAAAGCGCGCGCGTCGGGTGGCGCTAATACTGCCAACTTGAATTGCATTTGAGAACACATTTGGTATATTTCGTTAACTATACGAAACATACTTTACAATCTATGACTTTAGCGTACAACTTTCAAGCAAAAAGCTTCAAAGCTTTCAAAATTATACGCTATTATTCGGTTCACTCTCATTACTTGCGATGCACAAATGATATTATTTTCGACGTTCGAACGAGTTCAAATTCACGATGGAACTATTTTTGTGAATCTGACTTTCTATTCAAAAATCTGATAAATTTATCGCAAAATTCTAGCTGAGATTAAGAGAAGATCTTCGGATTACTTTATACGATCTATCTTTATTTTACATGTAATTGCATTGCATCGTATGCTGCCTTCTATACATCCGCACATATCGCATTATTGAAAATTATTTCACATAATATATCAAAGAAATTCGTGTACGAATTTTTTACGAGGAGTGTAAAGCGATGTTATGATACTGGGGAAATTCTCATAATCGAAATTGGCAGAGATTCAAAGTTTTAAGTTGACGTTTCTTCAGAATTTATATTTTTGTTCTAATATTTTTTCACACAGTCTGGTCTTTGCTAACAATTTCTTGCCTAAAACAGCAATCTATTTTAATGGTACGAGTTTATGCGTTATCATGCGTTTTCTTGTTATCACGGATCGGTATTGCAAAATTATCACGTTTAATCCCTTCAGACCGACAGGAAACGATATCGATCCTGACGGGCCAGCACATGCGCCCTGAGAGATATCCTTCAGCGTCCGCATGTGCGAGAGGTGAAAACACAACGAGTTCTCGTCGAGAAATATCAGTGAACATGGACAGTCGATTCCATCACCCTTGTTAACACGTGAGAGTATATCTTCGCCCCAAGAAAAATGAGTCCTGGCTTGGGACACGATCCTCTGCCGTCTTACAACATCACTACGATCGGTGAGTTTTGGCGGAAGGAAGAAAATACTCCTGCATCGTGCGACGAGATTTCGTTCTGTCATGTGTCGCGATATCGAAAATTTCTATTCATAAAATCACGAGGAGCGAATCGATGGAACTCGTTGGATTTTTCAATTATTCCTTTTGTCCGTAGAAACGCGGAGTAATGAGGAGAATACGCATTATGCGGATGAAAAGATGTCGCGCATGCGGCGGAAATATTGTCGCCTTTTGTGCGAAGAGAAAGTTTATAATGAAAACCAATAAATCAGTCTATTCATTCTTCTTTATCCCCTTCAAGGAAACGCCGCGCTCTGTTTGTGGCAACAGCCGCAACATGTCTTGTTCCAGCTGGCGAATTTTTGCTTCGTGCTCTCGTATTCGGCACCGTCTTCCAAAAAGGGCATTTTGTTCATGCACTCGGTGCTAATTGTCGGTAAGTATTTAACAATTATCAACAATTTACAGCGAACCAAGCAAAGAAATAATCATAGAAGAATTATTATCTCTCTCATGGTGTCACGATCAATAGCGAAAGCAAGAACGTGCGAGGATTATTTGAGGAAAACATTTCGTCAATTTATCTTTCGGCCGGAAGAATTGGAGATTATCGATAATTAACTATCCGAGTTTCTCAACTACGAATTTCATCACTTCTCCCCTGTCTACGCTCTTCCAGGGTTTGTGTTGCTGTCTGGATGGGCTTGGCATGTAATTTGCGCACCGGATATTTTCTCTTGGAACTTTAGCTTCTTGTTACTCAACATCGGCCAATTAGTGTACACTTTCTATCAAATGAGACCCGTCAAGTTCGATCCCGAACTGGAGGAAGCTTATCACACGCTTTTCTATCCCTTCAAGGTAAGCGTTTCCGCGACGAATCGCGAAGGATTGTCTCGGGTCAATCGTTGAACTTTGGCGATCGCTTTGTACCTCCGTTGAATCTGTTGGACGTACCCGTAGGTCTCGCGTTTGCAATTCAAGCGTTTGGTATCGCCGGAATTCGCGACGATAATGTCCCTCCACGCGGGCGAGGCGTACGCGATGCAGAACTTGACGAAAACGGATAGGCTGGGCCTGCTGCTTAGCGGTAAAGTCAACGTTCTCAGCGACAACAATTTTCTGCACCCGATATTGCCCTGCGAGTTTCTCGATTCGCCGGAATTCGAGAGCTCCCGAGCTTCCGTCGATGACAAATTCAAGGTCGGTCTTTGATTTTCTTTTTTCGTTTTCCCTGTTGTTTACTGTTGGCGACTCTTGGCGTACCGCCAGGTACGGTGGAAGATTAGCCAAGTTATTACAGTATTAGGCTAAATACCTGTCTTAGGTGTCCATCGTAGCGGCGAGTTCGTGCCGATACTTGTATTGGCAGAGGTCAGCCTTGGAGTATCTCCTGGTGAAAGAAACTTACCTCGCGACCGTGTTGACCACGCTGGTGGCGAGAGATATCGCGACAAAGTTGTACGCAATGAATAATAAGGTGACTTACGGTTATTTATTGCCTTCACCTTTTTATTAATTTTTTATTAATTTTATTAATTTTACTTAATTTTTACTGATTTTACTCAATTTGACTTATTTGTAACTGTGATGAGTTATTATTGTTTCTTTAACTTATCTTTAACTCAAGATATTATCAGATCTTTTACCCGTCTTTTGATTCTTCAACTATGCTCTTTCTTTGTTTCACCGGAATTTTAGATAGTTACGGACAAAGGGTCGCACTTGGACATTCGTCTCCCTTCGATCAGCGCCGGTTTAGGGATGAGCAGCGAGTACAGAAGTCCTCGAGCCTATAGACACGCGCTGATTCGTAAGAAAGAAACTAAACCAACGTCAAACAACAGTACGTAGTGTGACTCGAGACATATCGAGTTGTACGATCGAAATGCCGCTTTAACGGACTCTTTCTTAGTCTCAACCGCGCGTTAAGTCGCGTTATTCTAACGTAATCAAGCCACGTTAATCAGCTACTCCTCCTCCTCCTCTCTCGTTTCAGTTAGCATGACCAAGACCAAGAACCGTTCCATCAACAACCTGACGAAGAAGGGCGCGCCGAACATGGAGCCCCTGCCGGAGCTGCCGTCCTGCGACGACCTGGCCTCCAGCGGCGTAGAAAGCTGGCTCGACTCCTCCAGCAAGTACCACAGTTGCGAGATCGTCGACGAGGAATAGCACCACGCCTCCTACTCGAACCACGAGAGCTTGCTCGAAGACGACGAGTTCAACGATCAGGACGCGCAGGCCTTCGACTGCAGAAACATGGACTACTGGGAATCGTATCCCGACAACTAGCGAGCGACACGGAGGGAAATAGCGAAAATCTCTTTCTTCATGTCCAAATAGCGTCTCTGTAGGTCTCTCTCTTTTGGACTTCAACGCTCGCTCGCAACGCTTGTCGACCTCTCTTTCTCTCTCTCTCTCTTTCTCTCTCTCTCTCTCTCTCTCTCTCTCTCTCTCTCTCTCTCTCTCTCTCTCTCTCTCTCTCTTTCTCTCTCGGCGGGACAATTCGGCGAGGTCCACAATCGTCGCTCTTTGAATTTTCATTAAAGAAGAAACCGTTAACGTTCACATCGAAGCACGCGTCCATGCTAATCCACGCATTTTACGATATTGACCTATGTATGTTTGTTGCCCAGCAACGAAGATCGCAACGAAAGCGCCTTTCGGAAGTTACGCGAACAGTGTAAATTCAACGCTCTGTATATATCTGTAAATATCGAAGAACTCGGAGGATTTACAGGGAGTTTTAGCTCGGGAAAAAGGACGTTTGTGAGAGTATTTTAAATAATTTTTAAAAGGAACAAAATATGCGCGTGCGCGCGCGCGCTCACATATTAGGTAAGTGCAACGTTGCTAAGTGACTCCACATAAACGCGCCTATATAACATTTTTGTAAATATCAAAGATCGATCGAGGGATCGACACGATCGACTAGAGAGGATAGAGAATTTCTTACAAAAGACGAGATTTTTACAAGAGGAAAACAAAATAATACACGAGAGAAGAGTGCCCGGATATTCAAGCAAATTAAAAAAAACAACCCGACTATTTATAATTGAATGAATAAAGAGCATGTGCGGTATTTAGCACAAGAGGTATTTCGTGACGGTATTTTTCACAGACGACGAGACCGATCCTCTCGCGTGATTTTATCCTCGATAAGCCGCTAAACGTTCCCGTCTCGGTTCTCCCGCAATTTTCTCGAAAAAAGTTCTCGCGCCAAGAGATAAGGTCATCCACACGTCTACACGTTTACGAATTAAGTTCACCGTGTTAGCGCCGCTGACCTGATTAAAGTTACGCGCGCTCAATTGTCAAATTTCCCAGAAAACGTTTTCAGCCCCCATCCACCCTTAATAAGTCTTACCGTTTTACGAGCACGTTCATCGTGCAAAAAACCGAGCTCCAGCGAAGGAAGAAAGCTCGCGACGCGGTAGGAACGAAACGAAGGCTCGTACGGAGGAACGAACGAGGGGGCGACCAAGCTAGCGAGAGGAGCGAGCGAGGACGAGAGGAGGGTGGAAAAGACAAAGGACACGAGATCTGTGGAAAGAGCCTCGCACCTCGCCGATAATGGTGGAGGGAAGAACACTTTCGAAGGACTCTCCAGGCAAGACCTTCGGCCTCGGAAAGGGGTTAGCGAGCGGTGGTGCCACCTACGCGGAGGGCGTGGCGCTAGTTCTAAGGGTGGCTTAGTATCGCGAGAGCCCCCAGAGGCGCGTCATCGTGCGGCGGTCGTGCGGAGCGTGCAACCTCCGCTGCACAGTTTCGCGCCCTCAGCAGGGTGGCTGAGAGCGAGAGGGCGAAGCGTACGCGCGCCAGAGACGATCGAGCGAGCGCGAGGGGGTTGAAAGCGGCCAAGGCGGCGGGAGGAGTGGGCGAGTGGGTGGCTAAGAGGGTGAGAAGCTCTCCGTGGGGTTGACGGGAGCAAGGCTGGCGTACTCTGTATGCGCGCATCGGCAAGGAGATTTCGCGCGGAGATGAGCGTACGGACGGTCGTCCTGCGTGCCTCGTCGTCGTCGTCGTCGTCGTCGTCGTCGTCGTCGTCGCCGCCGTCGTCGTCGTCGTCGTCGTCGTCGTCATTGTCGTCGTCGTCGTCGTCGCCGTCGCCGTCGTCGTCGTCGTCGTCGTCGTCGTCGTCGTCATTGTCGTCGTCGTCGCCGTCGTCGTCGTCGTCGTCGTCGTCGTCGCCGTCGCCGTCGTCGTCGCCGTCGCCGTCGCCGTCGCCGTCGCCGTCGCCGTCGCCGTCGCCGTCGTCGTCGTCGCCGTCGCCGTCGCCGCCGTTCTCCTCTTCCCGATGATGCCGTGTCCTGGGACTCGGACTCTGTGCGGCGAGCAGGAGGACGTTATCGTCATCGCCACCGCCAGCAGGACGAAGGACATGCCGTCGGTGTGAGGATCACTCCTCGCTCCTGGCGGCAGTGACCATGGCGCCTGTCCTGCTGTGTAAACAGTGTTCCGAAGGACACGACCCTTTTCCTGGGCCGACGTCGCCGCTGTGCCCTTGCTGACGAGTGGACTGAACATCCGGTGCGTTCAGATAGGTAGATGGATAGATGGGTAGATAGAGGGAGAGAAAGAGCGCGAGAGAGAGAGAGAGAGAGAGAGAGAATGTGTGTGTGTGTGCGTGTGCGCGCGCGTGTGTGTGTGTGCAAGAGAGGAAGAGAGAAAGAGAAAGAAAGAGAGCAAAGGATGCTGGAGAGGGTGTCGCGCGTGTTCGAGCGGCTCCGCGGAGCTATCAAGGGAGAGAGTGTTGACGGCGACGATCTCGCTGGTCAGGCAAGGCCTGTCGCTCCATAATCGGAGTTCACGGGGTCGCGGATGCGCGAGATGATGAGGGATGCGTGATTATTGTTATTGATTAGTGGCATGATGAAAGAACGTGCGTTTCGCACGTCGCGCGATTGTTGACTCGTTCGCTGGCTCGGCTGATCGCGAGAGAGAGAGAGAGAGAGAGAGAGAGAGAGAGAGAGAGAGTGAGAGAGAGAGAGAGAGAGAGAGAGAGAGAGAGAGAGGTAGAGGGAGACGAGAACCGACGATCGCGATCTGCCTCTGTCGCCTCGATTCTCACGGATTCGCAAACACGTCTCTCCTCCCTCCCCCTTTCCTCGGGTTCCCCCCCGCGGTGGTTAAAACATGTATCTCGTTTGAACGCCTTTGAACGAGCTCTGCGGAAAAGATGAGATGAGCAAGAGATGAGTAATGTATGATCGCTATTGATCCGGAATGAGAGCAAATTGTGCGTCCGCGGTGTGCGGTCGTTGATTCTCTCTCTCTCTCTCTCTCTCTCTCTCTCACTCTCTGCGGTTGCGAAAGAGAAACCGCCTCTTTATTTTGACCGTTTTAATTGTGCATATAAACGGGCTCGTGCAGATTCCTTCCGATTGGTCCGCAGCTGATGCAAGAACACCTGGCGTCCTGAACCACAGGATATATTCAAGGGGATAATCCGTGCCGAGGCGATTTAGTGACGGCGAGATGATGACAGTCTCGCTTAAGTCGACTGTCGTGTCGGCAATGATTAATCAGATCACGGATAAAACAGCTGATGAGACATGACTGTTGATGATGATGATGATGATGATGATGATGATGATAACGATGATGTTCGAAAGTGAGATCGTCTCGCCATGGAAGGACGATACTTTTTTCCGTCTCCAGAATAGAGGCGAGGATTCGAATTTAGGATTTCACTCGCACAGTCATCCGATATTGATAGTCCGTTAAAATTCTAAATCGAGCAAACGGCTGACTTGAATTTCCAAATCTGAAATGTAGGCGTTAATCGACGGAGAGAATTGCAATGTCCGAGTCTCTGGACATTATCGGCGTATCGACGAAGGTTAAAAATAGACTAATAAAATGCCACTTTTTCTCGCTTACTTGTACGACCCGTCTCCTAATTTTAGGTAATTTTAAATAATTAATAAATAATTATCACGCCCTCTCTCTCTCTCTCTCTCTCTCTCTCTCTCTCTCTCTCTTTCTCTCGTGTCACTTGGTCCGAATGTCGCGTCTCTCTCGATAGCCAAAAGGAAGAGGCGAACCCAAGGGAATTTTCAGAGGCTGATTTTTCACGGATCGTGTGATGTTTCAGGTTTCAAGCATACCGAGATCAAGACCCCCGCGGGGAGAGATCAGGAACGTTTCGTTAAAACGGGAAGAGAAACAAAAGAGAGAACGAAAGAGAACAAAAAGAGTAACGGGAGACTCGCCGTAAATTATTGTGACTCTGTAGTGATAAACACGTGATCGATCCGCACGATCCCTTCCTCACGTGGCGAGCACATCGAAGTCGAGAAAAGTGATCGGTTGCGATGGTGTCGCGTAAAGTGATGTTCGTTCGCGTCGCGAATCCCGACGAGGACAGAGGAAGCCGAGCGTCTTGGTGTTCGCTGCAGTCGACGCACACCCACAGTAGACTGAGGTGTATCATCCTACACTCCAAAAGACATATCGCTTATCCACCATAAGGTAAGGACGCGGAAGGCGTTGCCGCGTGAAAATCGAATGACCGATCGAATCACCTGGTCGCTACGTAAGCTCGAGAGATCGCCCGACTGCGTAACGTCTCTCGGGGACGAGCTGCGCGCGCGATGAAAGCGAGCACGTCTGTCGTACCGTTTTCGCGAGGTGTACGAACACGCTCGTGTGTGTTGCGGGGAATTAAATATTTCTCAAGCATCAAGATCGCTATCCCGCGTTGTAATCTCCCTAATCGGTCGCGTTCGTTGTCTCGATTAACAGGCGACGCGAAAGAGAAAAAAGAAATTAATTATGACATGCGACGTTAGAGTATTTACCTGTTGCACGTTCGTGCAAAGAGAGACGTCGAGACTTGCAAGTAACGAACCAGCGACGAACTTCGCCGACAACGATTCGCAACGATCTCCCACGTAAGGGCGAAGCGGGACCTTAACACTTTCCCGCCGTTAAAGGGGAACGAGAGGAAACGAGTTCAGAGAGGGAGGGACTCTTAACATCGGATCGTGCGATCGCGGGGCGCTCTCAAACGCGAACGATTTCATTTTTAATTACACGGACACGTGCGTTAATTCACGCCGCGGCCGATCAGTTCCGAATAATCGCAATTACGATTTATAATTCAACTCGTCGATTTATAGTTCAACTATGGATGCGCCAATTAGTTGCAGCCTTGTAGTTTTAACATCATACTGAGCTACGCGTTGTTAAAGCACCTACATATCTGTATTAAACTACGCGTTCCGCGGTGTAAAATTAGTCAGTGCGTGTCTGTGTCTGTGTGTGTGTGTGTGTGTGTGTGTGCGCGCGCGCGCGCGCGCATGCGACACATGTATGCGCTACACACGTAATAATACGTCTCCCCCCGAGTTGAGCGACATGCACAATACTCACATAGATCGGGACTCACGGCGGTTAGCCGGGTGTCGCGATATCCTTGACCCCGGCTGGCACAGGTGATTCTCGTCTCCCGATTTGGAACTCGGAATTTCGTGCCTCGGCGCGGCCGGCCAGGCGGAATTCACGAGTCGCCGCCGCCGCCGCCGCCGCCGACATGGTTCGCGACACGTGCGTCGCGGTGTGTAGCGGCCTTTACCCTAAAGAAGGGTTGCACGTAGCGCAGACCGCGTGGTTCCTGCCCGATGTCGAAAGGGTCGATAGCCCTCTCTCTTCTCTTCGCACGGCGCCCGCGCCGTCCCCACACTTTGCTCCGCTCCACTCCGCTCTGCTTTATATCGCGACCAGCGTACCGCTCTCGGCTGCAGGCTGTTTACTGGGAAGAAGCTGCTTCGTCAAATCGTCTTACAGCCCCTTACGACCCTCGAGCCTCATGTGGCCCGGGGGATTCGAGCACCTCCGCTGATGAGTTGTCGACGTGTTACTTGCGCGCGATCGACCACGCGGTATCGGATTTCCTCGAGTTTGTGGATTCTTCCGGCGCGCACCGCGTGTTTGTCTCTCTCTCTCTCTCTCTCTCTCTCTCTCTCTCTTTTTCTCGCTTTTTCTCGCTTCTTCTCTCTGTTTAGTTAGAGTCTGCCGCTTTGTGCGATAAGTAGCATTATACCGCGCAAGTTGGACGGAATTTTACTCCGCTCCACTGTGGTGGCAACTGAGTCTCACCGTTCGCCTAAGCGGTGACCCTTTAACCCCCTCGCAAGCCCTGCTTAGCGGAGCGCTCGTATTGTGGGTCACGATGTCGCGCTGTCCAAGTAGCGTTTAATACAATCGACTCCTGGTTCGGCGCAGCTCCGCACCGCAGATCGGCAGGCGAACTCGACCGTTCGTTTAATCCATTGACTCGCGGCGAACATGAGCGACATACCTCCGAAAGATGCACACAATAGCGAGAAGGGGTCTGAGGCGCGGGCACGAAAAGAGGACAACGCGCTGTCACATGCGATTCTCATTTTACTTATGAGGTAATCGCGCACGAGTCTCGAGCGGAGGTCGAGAAGTCGCGCGAAACTATTTACGTGCGATGGACTCGCGCACGACAAGCTTGTGACGGGGCAACAAGTGTTCCTCGGCCTCGTCTAGGCGCAAGTCCAACATGCTTCACAGCGAGGATCTCGACGGACATGACATCTCGACGGAGGCTGACAGGTTCTCATCCGCCCACGAGCCCTCCTGCGAATTACCGAGGTTCTTTTATCGTTAAACGCGAAACGCGGTAACGCGGTAAGCGCGTTCGTCTGCGGATCAACGACTCACCAAAGTCGGATAAACGCGGAAATTCGCGGAAGCGACGAGCCGATTTCTGCCCTCCCTGTCGCTCTCGACTCGATTCGACCATGGAGACCCGTTTCTCATGAAATGTCCCTTGTCCTATCGCGGATTAAAAATCAGGGTAAATATATGGAAAAGGGTACAACACCTCACCGACTTTTTTCATTTTGAAATATGTTATAAAGGATGAAACTCTGAGTGACTTCCCAATACAATTATATGGGAGTCGCTTATAGCTTCTGAGATATTTGACTCCCCCGCACCCCCTTCCCAAACAAATCCTCGCCTAAACTAACTTATTGTATCTTTATATATTTTTGGACATTGTTGAAACAAGTTCTCTTAAGATCTATCACCTGGCTCAACTTAACTTGTTATAATATCTGCGTATAATTAGGTGTTGTGGCCTTTAAGGAGATCTTTTCAACATCGCCCAACAATATATAAAGATGCAATAAGTTAGGTTAGGTTAGGATTTTTTTGGGAAGGAGGTGTGCGGTGGAGGGGCGGAACCCCTCTCCCGCTTATATGTACTGTTTCCTATATTTCTATGTATACACTATGTTTGGATTAACTGTTTGGATTGTACTGTAAATAACGTCAGCTTATGATATCTGCAATTTAACTCCAGGATAATCAAAATTCCAAAACTTTAAAATCAAATATCTCGGAAACTATAAGCGACCCCCATATAGTTGTATCAGGAAGTCACTCAGAATTTCATCCTTTATAACCAAATTATTTCCAAATGAAAAGAACCGATTAGGTGCACCCCTTTCTATATATTTACCTCTACTTCAAATATATTGTACTTCAACGTACAACGTATAAAACTTTAAAGTCAAATATCTCAGAAACTGTAAGCGACCCCCATATAATTGTATTAGGAAAAGTCACTCAGAATTTCATCCCTTATAACATATTTCAAAATGAAAAACATCGATGAGGTCTACCCTTTCCCATATATATATTTACCAAAATCAGTCTTGACGACAAAGACCAAGCGGAGCGAAAGAGGGAATGAGGAAAGAACGATAGACGACAGGCTGTTTGTCGTACCTATCGCCAACGGCGAGGGATGAAATAAATACACGGGGATGTACTGGGCGCGGATATTATCGCGGAAAGAGATCGCGGGGAACGCCGGTGATGCGCGGAAATAGGCAGGCCATCTCTCCACGAGGAGCATGGGAAATAATTCGGGTAATTTCATCGGCATAAATTGGATTGGCCGATCAAGCGCGGCCGGCAGGGAGACGTTGCGCGGCTGTCCGTTGTTTCCCGCAGCTTGTCGCTCGCCGTTTCGTAGGTGGGACTCGTGGAGGGAACCAAGGGCGAAGGGGGTGGCTCCGCCGGACTGTCCGCTGGTTAATCCAATTCGAAAGCTGTCCGACAAGCGGCCTCTGGGCCACCGTGGAAACGTGGAATCGCAAGCGACAGAACGTGTCCGGCCGTCTGATTCCAGGACGATCCGGAGCGCTGACGTGACGACCGCCGTCGTCGGTGTGCTTCAGTTATCTTTCTCGTTTGCATTTTTATTGCCGGATTTAGTGTTTCAAGACCTCCGTCGCCGGCGGAATTATTTTCCGACAGAGCGAAGGGAAGGGAGAGAGAGGGGGAGGGAGGAAGGGAGGGAGGGAGGGAGGGAGAGGAGGGCGATCGACCGTTTCCAATGAATCCTTTTCCCTATCCTTTCGCATCAATAAAAATACGTGTCCGTCGTCATTGTTTCGCCGTCTATGTTATTTATATCATTCATCGCTACATGCGACCCCGTGAAATATCGACAGTCGTGCGACACCGTCGTGCTCACAGTCGGGTATTTTTAATCCCCCGGGAATTTCCTGGCAATTAGCTAAAGTGAAACCGACATTTCCTATACCGCGAGCCGATATCTTCGAGGTCGGAACAAAGTGGCAAACGGAAGTAAAATCGCAAGGAAGCCTGTCGTCACGCGAGCCATATCTTGCCCGTCGACAAGATTATTTTCATATTTTCAGGAGACCTGATTTACATACAGACTCACGGCATGAGCGCGGTAAAACGGAGCGCGCTCGGCCTTTTCTGGCCTTTCCGCCAGGTGCTGTCGGTGCTACTGGTCGGTTTATTGGCTAACCAATTGCATGCGTTAATTGCAGCATCGGGCCAATTATCGCGATTTAAACCGAAAGCACAATCGGAAAGAATGACGCAGCGAGCGCTTAAATAAGGCTCAACATTATTATTATGTCCTTCGGGCGGGACCTGTAGTGACTGCGTTTCTAATTAAACGCGACCTGACCCTCTAAAACTTGGGCCATCAAAGGCCATTTATCTTTCTACCGAGTAATATGACACATTAGGGAGAGAGGGAGAGAGAGAGAGAGAGAGAGAGAGAGAGAGAGAGGAGGCGAGCATTATTATCCTACCGCGCTTAAATGAAATTTCAAATTGGAAATTTATTAACGCGCGTTCCCATTCGAGACAATCAAGATAAATGAGATAATCGTGCACGCTGTACGTAGATACGCCTGGATCGCGTGACCCCAACACCACCGTGTGTATTTACTCTCACACCCTCGAGAGCCCCGGCTGAAATTTTTCGGGCCGAAATTCCCCCTTGCGCGACCACCACAACTTGACCCCTCCTGGGATCTCGCGATCTCTCGCGGTGCCTCCGGCGGCGAAAATTCGACGCGCGTCTTAATCGCGCAAGCTGCACCCGGTTGCAGCACGGCGGTAGAGTCCTCGCGTAAATCACCACACCCTGTTATGATGTCACGTGATTTACCCTGACCCAGCCGAGCCCACAGAACTCGCGAATAGGTCTTCTGGGGGCGATAGTGAGCACGACCAGTCACGAAAGCTCTCA
The DNA here is from genome assembly GCF_003227715.2 of Harpegnathos saltator. Taxonomy (NCBI): domain Eukaryota; kingdom Metazoa; phylum Arthropoda; class Insecta; order Hymenoptera; family Formicidae; genus Harpegnathos; species Harpegnathos saltator. The sequence goes on from NW_020230483.1 coordinate 403,669, forward strand.
CCGCTTTCGTGCTTAATTAGCATACGAGCTAAGTCGATACAGAGGCACGATGACCTTCAAACTTTTCGGCCGCCCGTAAGAAGCATCTTCGGCCAACTCGTTCGTTCCGAATTCGCGGCAGATTGCCGCGCTTGCCACGTCACACCGATGGGATCGATCGATCGATCGGTACGTGCAAGAATAAATCGATCGCGATAACGCGTTGCGCTGTACGTCGAAGATAAATGTTCAGGATGCAAAGAAAATCAGAACGTGCGATTCTCTATCGCTTGATCGCTTGGCTGAGTGTCCGAAGATGAATAAGTTTGTTCGCCGCGGTTACTTATGATATCAATACCAAATTCCACGAACGGCGGAAATTTTCACGGTGCTTCTCGCATGCTTAGCAAACACATATTTGCGGAGTACGTCATGCGGGGATATGCATGTACAACACGCGCACACACACACACGTGCATGCGGCGCATTACGAGAAAATGGCGAAATCTGTAGTTGAAATCTCGCTCGTAAAGCCGATTATCTGGCTACTTCGCGTTTCCTTTCGCGGGGAATAGCTCACGTCACGAGATTAAGCAAAAGGATATCAAGATAGGATCAAACTTGTATCGCGGCGTGGTCTAAGCCGCGAATTAGGATTTGCATACGAAACGCACGCGTTGCCCTTGCCGAGGCGGAGGAGACGTTAACTCTCTCTCGTGATCGCGCGAACTCGCGAGAGATCGGTTTATATACGTTAAGGAGTTTTCCGCGCGCGCGAAAGAGAGTAAGTGTATCGAGGGTGGATCGAGCGTGAACGGTCATCCGACTCGTTTCAGGTAAAATTAGTCTCTGGATTTGGGACGCTTAATACAATCTGAGCGCGGTATATATCGCGGTGTATGTGTGTGTGTGCGTTTTACGTTATTTAAATTCTACGCCCGACCGTCTCGTACTCGTATTCGTATTCGGAGAATCGCGGCCATCAATTTGTGACTCCTTCATGCGAAAATAACCATTTCTCGTTACTTCTCGCGAAACTTGGCGCGGAGAAACTACATTTATATCCGCAGGCGATATTCTTTCGCAAGAAAAGCCGCGAGATATTCAATTAAATATCGCGTTTCTGTCGGAATATAAATTTTCGAGCAGCTCGGCCTAGCCGGAACCTCGGAATATCCGTGTCCTGGCGGCCTCCCTCGATCCCCCTAGGATCCGGTGTTACTCCTATTGTGCGCGACTGTTGAATCGGCCCGGAAAGAATGCCCTAACGAATTTCCGGCGAGTCGACGTAGTTTTGTTAGGCGAGCGAGCGCGCGCGACATCGGCCCCGCCGCCGGCCACCTCGGACGGAAATATCGAAAATCGAATGATGATATTGAATCATTCCGAGGATTCGCTTATTGGCGCTTGCTGTGCCAGCGGAAAAGACTAAATGATATTTCTGGCATGTCCGCCTGGTCGCTCGCGGAGCTCGCACGAGCGTCGGTGACGCGAGTGCGCCTTGCAATAAAAGATAATGGACATTTTCCTCCGTAATTTTATTCCCTCTATTTATTCCAACCGGATTGCGCGAGCCGTTGATTTTCCTATCGAACCCCAGCTGATTCCGAGCCAATGAGGCGTTTCTTCGCCGAATAATGAAGAATGTCGCGTCTCTCTCTCTCTCTCTCTCTCTCTCTCCCCCTCTCTCTTTCTCTCTTGCTACTTAATATACGAGAGAGATATTCATGGCTGTTCACGGCGATTCGTCTCAGTGTTTTCGCGTATCGTCAGTTAGCCGGTTTCTTCTAATTGCGCGCAACGACGACGTCCGTTGATTCTCTCGGGGCCATCCGCGGAAGTTATCGCGACGCAAATTGTTAGTTATTACTAATACAGTGCATGTACAGCTAAGAAATCATGTGAAATCGTTGGATCGAAGCGACGGTGACGACAAGAAACGAGCGAAATGGGCTTTATGTGTAACTCGGCGTGTGGTTTCGGGATGTAAGTTACAGAGACGTGTTTTGCGCATGAGAAGCATCCCTAAAAGCCCGCCACCGGGAGGTTTTGTTCAGTTTCGGCGCTCCGCTCTCGGGGGAGGGGGGCAGGGGGGTTGCGCTTGTGCGGTTTCGGGGCGTAATGTACAGTCGCCCCTAAGTATTCAACCCTAAGGCAGATAAGATCGACTACCCTGAGCGATGACGTGGGCCGATCTTAACTGCATGCTATTTCGAGATTTTCGCCGCTCGGTCAGAAAATATCCCGCGAAATCTTCGGCCCGACGAAACGAAACGTTAAAGTCACGCAGCCCTTCTCGCCGCGACCTCGAAGATAATAAAGCTTAGATATTGCATCCTGAATCACGAAGAGCCGCCGAATCGATATTCCACGCTAATCGCCGTCATTTTCGGGATTCATCGCGAATCTGACAGCCAGTGCTTAAATGTAATTTCGATAAATTAGAGGGCCGAGGGTATACATATATATATATATATATATATATATATATATACGGCGCTTCGATACCAAAGGTCAGCCCGACGACGTATTGGGAACGTCGCCGGATATCGAAAAATTGTTCGAAAGAAGGTAATCTCTCTTTTCTCTCTCTCTCTCTCTCTCTCTCTCTTCTTTCTTCTCGCTTTCGCTCAAAATGCAGCGTCTTAATTGGCTGCCAATGTCCATCCGACAAAGATGTCGGATATCTGGTCGAAGACGAATAATTTTCCGCGGTGCTAATCGGCGGAGATTCCTTCCGTTAAATTACGTTCGTATTTCGATATTCACTGACTGGTTCTCTTATTTCCTAAGCTCACCACTTACTCTTCTTCTCTTTTTCTCTTTCTCCTCATTTTATTGCGCAACGATACCCGTGCAATGACGTGCTTCGCGGGGAATCTCGAGGATTTTAGGAAAATTAATGCTCGACGCTCGCTTGCAGGGGTCAAAGGTGATGGCACGTTACACGCGCCCTCGACGAAGAATGGCGAACACGACCGACTCATCCGCGACAACCGGCGACAGCCTTCTCTCGTCCTCGACGACGGCGCCGTTCACCGCCCCGTCGACATCGGCGAGCTACTCGAGCGAGGGCTACACCTTCAACTACAGCGGTCTGCCCAGCCTCGGCGGCTACTCGCTGGACGACCTCAACTACACGGAATTGTGGGTAGACGTCTGGAACGGCACCGAGGTCAACAACGTCACCGAGAGACTGAATACGACGGTACTCATACCGGACGGCTACTGCGACGAGTGGGAGGCCGCGCAGCACAAGCTCTTCCAGGTGAACCTTCACCCTTGAGTCCTTCGCGCTCGAGGATTCTTCTCCGCGCGAAACTTTTAGATTCATGCTGTCGTCTCTCTCTTTCTCTCTCTCTCTCTCTCTCTCTCTCTCTCTCTCTCTCTCCCTCTCTCATCCGTCGCTTGATTAAATCGGTTCCCTGAATTTTTCTCTCGAATAAATTACGAGAGCACGGTATCTCTGTCTCAGTTCGAGCGCGACCCTCCCGGTTACGATAGAGTCCCGAGGACACCGATAGTCCCTATCGTGCTCGAGCGGGAAACGCGGAAGCCGACGAGCGTTCTCCACGTTAGGACCGATAGATTCATTCGTCGCGTTGTTAATTTCAGGCGGCGAATATATTTTTTGCGTTTGCATTTCTGGTGCCGCGCTGGTTCAAGATTTCCATCTTGGCTCTTCGCACATGTCTCACGGTGGGCTTCATGCTGGCGGCTCTTTGGGCCGGGATCACTATATGCGCCCTGGACGCCATGCTGTGGTGCTTGACCCTCGGTCTGCTTAACGGCATACATTCGCTGATACTAGCCTGCCGATTCTTGCCGCCTGCTCTCAGCCCCGAGCTAGCCGAGCTGTATATGAAGCTCTTTAAGCCGTATAAGGTCAGCAAGAAGCACTTCCAGGAGCTGGCGAAGGAAGCGAGGATATACAAGCTGGATCCCGGACAGACTTATGCGACGGAAGGAGTCACGGCGGCAGATGAGAGGCTGTCTATCCTTTTACGTGGGAGGTGAGCATCTTTCCGCGTTTTAATTACAACTTTTCTCTCCGAGACAAAAGTATCTCCTTCATCGGGGAGGAGAGCTGGTCTCCTTCTAATTGAAACTGGATTAATATAGAGAGCTATGAATCCTTCCGTCTCTTATTCTTGATCGCTTTCGCGGGCGAAGATTAATATCGGCGAGTGTACGATCCCGGAATTTCTTTCATCTCGACGCTCGTCGGGATCGTATTCTCTCTCTCTCTCTCTCTCTCTCTCTCTCTCTCTCTCTCTCTCTCGTTGAATTGGCGATCTTTTCATCGGCTGCGCCTATCTGTTATCTCACTCGAGTTCATTCAAGAGAGAGAGAGAGAGAGAGAGAGAGAGAGAGAGAGAGGGAGAGAGAGAGAGCGAGAGAGAGAGAGAGAGAGAGAGAGAGAGAGAGAGAGAGAGAGAGAGAGAGAGTTTCCATCCGACGTCCTCTCTTTGTCAAGACGCAGGCGAGTCGCGCCGGTCGCGCAGCGCAGTTTCAGTTTCTGAGTCCTCCTCTCGGTTGCAGACTGAAGGTAACTTGCGACGGGACCCACTTGCACTATATCAGAGCTTACCAATTCGTCGACTCACCCGAATGGGAGGCCATGCACGAAAACATCGACGACGTCTTCCAGGTGACGATACGGGCCGAGGAATACAGCACGTACATCTGTTGGACGAGGCTCAAGTTGCAAAGGGTGCTCCGGCACAGGCCTCTGCTCAAGGTTCTCCTCAACACCCTCATCGGTAAGGACATTACGTCCAAGTTGTACGCCCTTAACGAGCAGCTCGCTGGTGTTGCGACCGCCGGTGAGAACGCCACGTCGCATCCTTACAGGGGAGTCTCGAGAAGCATCAGCGTCGACGCTGTTAACACCGAAGTCGCCGGAAGGGTTCGATCGACGACCTGGAAGGCGCAGAGGCGGTACAGCAACTCGCGTAGCGACAGTAAGTCCGTGTCCGAGCCTTCTTCTCTTGCGAGCCGAGCGGTGTCGAGCGTGTCTTCGTGAATACCACGTGAGAACGCGACGCGGTCGCTTCACTTCTTTCCTCCTTTTCGTATATAGACTCTTTTCCGCTACTTCCGCCGTCGACTCTTGGCCGAGATCGCAACGTAACACTTCGCTCGTTCCGTCGTGGCGGTTTTGCCGTGGCGAAAGGTCTTCGGTCTCGATCGGCTTACGTAACCGGTCGCTCCGACGACACGAAGCGCGACGACACTTAGCTATAGACGCTCAAGACCTTTAAAGGCTAACCGAGTCGTACAGGATGGTTAGGTCGTACGTGATTTCTCTGTCCCCAGGGAATATCCCGTCCCGGTACTCGAATCAGTACTGGGCGCCGGTGGTGGCGAATCACTTCCCGTCGACCTCGCCGTTCATTCAGGGCCGGGATCTCGTCGGCTACTCGTTACTGCCGCAGGGTGTCCAATTCTCGCCACCTCCGCGAGCACCCTTGCTGTCCCATCCTCCGTTGGCGCGGCAGCGAAGCGGGGGTGCTGGTGGCGACTACACCCTGCTACCTCAGACACCGAAGCTCGAGAGGAAGCGATCGAAAAAAGCGGCCCGAGAGGTGGGTTTATCTTGTTCTCGATACGAGGTTACGAGGTACTGATCGTTTTATCATACACACACACACACACACACACACGAGCTCGTGAGCACGATGGAATCTCCAGCATCGCGGAGACCGTCCTTAACCTCATCCCCAGCGAACCTCGCGTCAGCGCGCACGCGACGGCGATCATCTCCCGCCCCATGTCCACGCAAATCAGTCTCAAAAGTCAGTCTGCTTTACGCTTTTCCCGCCGAAAAATACCGCCGCCGCCGCCGCCGCCGCCGCCGCCGACGACGACGATCGAGTCGTCGAGTAAAGCGAGCTGCGAGGCACTCGAAGGTAAACCGCTCGCGGAAACGCCTACGGAGACGACGCGAAATCTCTCCTCGTCGTACTTTTCTCGCTCTTCCCCTTGGCATTTAACGAAGCGACGTGGGCTTTTTTTACGTTGCAAGCTTCCAGCAGCAGTTTCGTTAGGCTGCTACGTGCAGCAATCTTACTGTATGCGCCGCGACATGTCTGGGGATTATTTAAACATAACATCGCGCATGTTGACACACCGCGTCGCTCGCTCTGACGACGGACAGAGAATACGGCTTCGCCGGCCATGTCATTAACGCTTCCTCTTCAAACAATCGAAATGTACGCTTACATCGCCGTTACAAGGGGGGGGGGGGAGGGGTCGGAGCCGTGCCGATAGTCGTCCGAGCGCACTTCATTTGTCGGCGTATACGTGTATCAAGAGAAGCCATATTTGCCGACTTACCCTTAACGAGCGCGCTGGAATTGTTTAGTGCGATTAAATGCGCCATCGGCGGCGTTCCGGAGGGACGTAATTACAGTTTCCGCGTGTCAATCTTGACATTCTAATTAAATTTATGTGCTTGGCCCTATTTCCGAGGTCGCTCGATCAAACAACACTGCCCGGCAAAGTCGCTGCTTACGCACATTTCATCATCTTCTCGCTTCTTCTGCCTTCTCTCTTTATCGCTTCCTCCTTTCTTTTTCTTTTATTCAACTTTACTGTTGGGCACGAGTTGGGCTGTTCGATTCGCGAAATGCTCGTTTCAGGTGACTTTCGAGACTCCGGTATGACGCTCACTCGACGGGGAAGGCCCTGCCAGCGTGCCTCTACTCTCACTATCGCCGCAGCGCTCTGCCTAGCCCCGTCGTGGTCTCGTCATTCTGATGCACGCGGCAAAACTCACCCTGTGAACTTCGATGCGATATCAACGAATGGCCTACTCTGTCGAACGCGATCGAATGGCAGCGAGGTATCTCGTGTAGCGAGACAAACATCCCTCTCGCGGGGTGTCGCGATCACCGCGGGAGCGCCGGACGAAACGAGAGGCGAAGTCGTCGTAGGGTGCAGTTTCGATGTGTGCGATTGATTTTTCATATCCTGCAAGTGCCACGCCTTACACACAGACACGCACGCCCGTGTGAAATCGAACGCGATGGCGATCGTGAGAAATCGATCCCGACGTCCATCGACCGTAGGGGCATCCGTCGGAGTTCCGGAGCCGGACCGAAAGGAGAGCCGAGTTTTCGGGAAGAACCGAACGAATCGTTCTCATGACTCAACAGTGAGAAGTGGAAATTACGAGATAAAGTAGACGGGAGGCCGCGAACGAGAAAGACTAAATATAAATATATTGCATACACAGAGAGAACGATTTTGTTGAATCTAACAAATGCTTATTTGGAATCGTCGGAATAAATTTTTTGATTTCTTGATCGAACGAAATTTTGTTTGACGCAACAAAAACATTTCGTTGGAACTAAGCTGCAACAAAATATTTTTGTTGCGTCAAACAAAACTTCGTTCGAACAATCGGAAAATTTATTTGGACTATTCCAAATAAGCATTTGTTAAATTCAACTTAATCGTTCTCTCTGTGTACTATTGACGAGAGAGAGAGAGAGAGAGAGAGAGAGAGAGAGAGAGAGAGAGAGAGAGAGAGAGAGAGAGAGAGAGAGAGAGAGAGAGAGAGAGGGAGAGGGAGAGGGAGAGGGAGAGAGAGAGAGAGAGAGAAGAGAGAGAGAAGAGAGAGAGAGAGAGAGAGAGAGAGTCGCCTCTGCGTACACCTTTACATCGACTGTGATTATAACAAATATATTTGTTAAGTCTTTCAGAGAAACACTGATTATATACATTATACCAAGAGACACGTGCGTAAATTAGCCACTGCGGTAATCACACGCATATCCTACGCTCGCGCGAGTTAAGGTGTCCTCCGTGAGTTTGCAGTTTCGTTCAACAATGACCCCCGGTTTTATCTGTCTGCCTCAGTTTTTCAGCTCAGCCGATTCGCGGATACATTATGTTTTTCATACGTATATATATTTTCTCATGTTTTTTTTCTTTTTCTCAAGTATTGAGTGTCGTTCATCAAATCTGCAAATTTCTCGTTCCCGTGTTGCCTCGACACAATTTTGTGACAGCGCGTCACATCGTTAACGAAGGACATCTGAACAGCGCGATTTGGCCGGGATCGTTGCATAACATTAGTGCATAAAATGCGCATTCACGATAAATGTGATACGTCGAGAATACACGCAGCAGTTTCTACCCGAACCGGCAGAGAAAATATATATTGCATTTGCACTCCCTTAATCAAATAGAGAACACATTAAGCGAATAAACGGAAACGAAACGAGGACGTAAACGAAAGACGAGCTGAATAATTCAGGCGTAAACAATAAGTGCTTCGTTAAAAAGAAAAAAAAAAAAAACATGTAATAAAGTGCTTCGAAAAAAAGTAGTTGATCGCGAGACACCAATTAAAGCAAAGTTTAATTATTCACGCAAATTAAAAGGAAAAAAAAAAATTTAACATGCGTCGCGCGTAAAATAGACACGTAGAAAAAAAAACATGTGTGTTTGTATGTTTCTATGTTTATATAATCGCCGCGTGTGAGAGCGAGACCGTAGAAGATCAACAAAGACGCACAAACGATTAAAACAAAACACGTGAGAAAGATTTAAAAAAGGAAAAAAAAAAATTAAATGGCTGCGTAGTGGCGAGTGTAAATGTTATAAGTGCAAAAGTGGCCGTAGAATATTGTAAAAGTTACAACACGGGAGAATGTGTGAGATTTGGAGAGGCGCACGTCGGAAAAGATCGCGTCGTCGCGTTTTCAGACACTTCATTTCTGACTTTACTTTGGTCAAATCGGACAAGACTGTTGCGATATTTCATCATTATGTGTATGTGTAGTAGTTGCTTTTATAAAACGAAGTAGACATAAAGAAAAATATATACATATATACATATTCAGTAGTCAAAATATAGCAACTTTTTATATTTATAACGATCGAGATTTTTTAACGAATTATGTTGTGACCAGCCGTCACTGGTTGTTGTTGGTTTTTGGCTGTGATACTCGCAATAATTTAAATGCGTTTCGCACGCGCACAGTCGGCCGCGACGAATCATTTGTGGGATCGTTTTGTGGGATCGGCGCGGATCCGTTTGCAAGCTCGATCTATTTTCCGACGTAGACACGAGCCTAAAGTACGGATGGATCTGTTTGAGTGATCTTTGTCGATGTCGCACTGTGAGAACGAACGGGAGCGAGAGAGAGAGAGAGAGAGAGAGAGAGAGAGAGAGAGAGAGAGAGAGAGAGAGAGAGAGAGAGAGAGAGAGAGAGAGAGAGAGAGAGAGAGAGAGAAAAGAGCGAATCACGCAGGACGAATTGCAGCAGCGACACATCAACATCACTACGATATTGTATATTATTATTATTTACTATTACAATATGTTCGTTGACTATTATGTTAGAAATAAAAACTACATTGAGAAACGTGGGATTTCATTTTCGCGGCCATTTATCCCGTCCTCTCACTGGAGTGTCCTCATTACTTAGCATTCGCAGCGTCATTATTAACGGCAAATTGAGAGCCGTGTTCGATACGAAGCAATTATTAGGTAAGAGCAAAAAAGAATCGAGTATCGATTTGTCGCTCACGTCTAATGAGCAGATGGCATAATTCTAACGCGAATAAATGATCTCTCGTACAAGTCTCCCTGTGTGATTTTAGAACACAGTCCTAATCATAAATATAACAAATACGACGAATGTAGCACGAACGCGAAACTACACAAATATCGAAACCAAGATTCAACTCACTGAGAATCGGCCGTTTCTTTCTTCTCAGCGATTTTTCGAGGAATCGTTAATTATAAATCACCGCATTGCGAGACACAAAACACGTGCACGCGCGTTCTCACGAAGTGAGAACCGATAGCCTGTCGTTCACTTTGATCTGTACCTTATTGTTATCGAGTCGGTACACTTTCACTTCACCGTCATCGTGGCCGTTGTTGTCACTGTCGATAACGTCGTCGTCGTCGTCGTTAATGTAATCAATCTCTCGCTCGTACTCGGAGGGCTCTATAGTATGAGCACGCTGATAGGGCCGTTTCTTGCGTTTGTCCTTTCTTCGCGGCAGCTGTATGACTATGACGTAGGGTTTGTCATCGCCGGGCACGTCCACCGAGTCCTCCGAGTAGTGCGGTGCGTACCTACGTGAGCAATCGTGAGCGAATAAGAATTCCAGGATGATCGTCGAGAATTTAATCGATAGTGTAACCCTTTCACCGAGAGTATGTGTTGGCTTTTCGCCCGTCTCTCCCTTCCCCTTGCTTTCTCTCCTCTCCTTTACCTGTGCGGATCCGGTGCGTAAGGACGATACTTGCGCGTCGGTCTCCCTTTATAGCTACCGTGATGGCGCTTCGAGGTTTTCCCAGACGGATACCATCGCAGCGGCCGCCACGGATGAGGATTATAATATTTGTACGGCCTGACGGCTCTGTAAGTTTCGCCGAAGTCGACCATTTCCAGAAGCAGAACGACGAGCGCGAGAACCACGGACACCTGAGAATCACGATCGATACGTTTACGATATTTAATTAACGTTCCATAGAGCGCAACGATGGGATAAACATTCCTTCCTTCCAATTAATTAACTTACCTGCATTTTCGTGTGCGATGTGAAATGAAATTTCTCTTAATTAATATGAATGCTCCCACGCCGCTCGGGTGCATTCTCTCTCTCTCGATCCATTTTAATCAAGTTATTAATTAAATAAATACGCGCTCGCGGGCTCGCGCATCGATGGAGTATTATCTCCCTCGGCGATTCCTCTCGTTTCATCAGTCATTTTTTCCCGACCGACTGATGGACAAATAATGTATATCAATTTGTCACGTGTACTTGGCGCGTATCAAGAAATGTACAATGCAAGGTCGTCTCGGTGTCACTCCTGATTCTCTGATTCCAGGATTCCAGATCGTCGCGTGTCTCGAGCAGGATATGAATTCACGAAATTCACCGAGACTTTGGACGCGATGAAACGTGTAAACGAATTCCGTGCGGACCGAAACGGGACTGAAAACTCGAAAGTCTACGAACAGAAACTTTCTTTTATATTATCCCCTCTATTTCTACCTGAGGCGCCAGTGGCTCGTGAATGTTGCACCGTCACGATTAAATTCATCATCACGACTCGCTCGTCTTCAGTTGCGCGAAAAAGTTCCCATAGAAATTACACACTCGACGCTCGTTTGTTAAACTTTCTCGGAATATGCAGTGCACGAACGATATAAAGTGGTAGGCGAGGTGTTACTCGGATAATTGCGTTGAGCAATGCAAAACTTGACATAAAAGAAGCCAATGGTCCATGTCGAATGTTGTTGGTGCATAATAAATCAAGGAGTGAGAGATTGCACTCGAGCAACGTGTTCGTGCAAATGTTCAAGTAATTTATTTATTTATTTTTCACACCACGGTGAGGCGCGTATAAGTATTTTCTCCCGGACATGAATTTGCGAGAAACGTCGACGTGTCATCTGTCGCCTCGCAGATATTCGCAGATATTCGTATTTTTACACACTAGACGTTGCGGTCGTATGCGAGGGTCAAGGCAACTTGAGAAAACGAGAAAACGGTTGCGTTAAATTTTCACGAAGTCGACGCGTAAATTATTGCCCCAGGTAGAGACCAGGTAAAATTTGATGTGCCCAGAGATGCCCAGAGAGGCTAAATTTTACGCTGATAAGATAAAAAGTATACATATTGACCGAATGTTTAGAAGTTCGCAAAAAAATAAACGGTAATTCTTGACGCGGAGTGGAACGATACCGAATAGCGACAAAGAGATTTGCGTGTCAATGAGAAATTGCCGCAGCTGCCAGATCGTAAACCTACCTCAGAGGAAAGTGAACAAGGACATGTGTGTCTTGAAATACTTTCCAAGACTTACTTTCGATAGAGAATACACGCGTGTGATACGCGCACGCGTTTACTTTCGAACGTTTCTTCGGGCTACGAACGTGAATGCTAATTGTCTCGGATGCTGACGTCGTTGTATTGTCGAGATGATTAACGCACGGTGACGGAACCATACATTCGTCTCGTAGTCGACGCGGAGTTTTAGTCGCGCTCGACGACTTTCTCCTTCTAATTACCGGGGGGAGTGATTGCTTTGAGGCGTGTTTAATATCACCGTAAACTTTTATTTTATAAATTCGGCCTAACTAATTCATATTCGATTTTAGCCTCTAAACTTTACGTTCATTTAAGAGAGATTTATCGGGAGAAACTTATTTCAACATAGAATTTAAATTAGAAGACATCGTGGTATCTTTTGTAGATTTTTACTCAATCCGCTTAAAGATTTTATAGGCGTAACTACAACATTACAGTAATCGTATTGTTATAATTACATTCACATACACACACACACACACACACACACACACACACATACACACATCTAAATTGCACGCATAGATCTGTGCGCTCGCACGAGACATCTCGTACGAGAACGTTGTAATAACACGTACGTTTCATTATTGCACAACATTCTTCTCTGACCTGAATTATTAATTATGGCTTCCTAGCTTATACGATAAACTGCGACAAGTTGGTTTATTCGAGAGTAACAGTTACCTATTTTCAATCACTCAAACGAAGCATGCTGTTTCACGAAGACTCATCGTATTCATATTTCATCGTATAAAAAGCGTAAATAATTGCACGAGGAAGTGAATGAAGCAAACTGTGCATTTCAACTAGCGTACCTCTTATCGTAAATTCACGATAAACTATAGTACCTTGCACTTTAAAACGTGCGAACGAACTTCAATCCAATGCTTTTTGAAGATTCCCAGCTCAAAAAGTCGCAAGATTTTCGATATTCCTCGATAGAAATGGGAAGCACCTCAAAAATATCGAATCAATCGCATATTTTGACCGTTCGTAGTAAATGTTAAAAAACTTTTGGCTTATAAAAATCCTCACTCAACCGTAGACACGAAATCGACACGCGGGGAAACAATGTAAAAAAGTACGAGGTATAAAAATGGAAGAAGTGGTAATATGGCAATGATAGAAGAATCTTAGGAACGGGGCGAAAAGCTGACGTTGACTCTAATCGACAGAGAGAGAGAGAGAGAGAGAGTGAGAGAGAGAGAGAGTTATATACTCGTAATTGTCTAATTGTGTGCAATCGCTACGACGATTAGCAGTCGCTCGCTACCTAAGGCGATACGCTACTTGTTAGACTTCATCTTACGAATACAGCGAATTTCTCGAAGAGCTCCTCTACGCAAAAGCGGTAATCTTCAAAGCGGTCGCGCCACCGGCGCCGGTTAGACGTCGGCCAACTTTGGAACCGAGATCGAAGCTGCAACTGATAATTGATCAAATCACTCGAGCCTCTCGGTGCCGTTATCGTCGCCTCCTCCGTTCAACCGCGGACGTTTAAACGGAGTGTTTAAACGTCCCAAAAGTCCCACGACAACCTCTTTCGACACTTGTCCGACGACTCGTTCCCTCATACCTGGCCACTGTTCGGAAGTAAACGTAACATCGCGATTGCACCTGTCGCGTCGGTCGAATCGTCGATGAGAAACAATGTCCGTCGAGCGTGCGCTCGAGCCGAGGGCCGAGATTGCGCTATACGTTCGCATCCTGCGACTCCGCACAGTCGGTGGGCTTGATCTCCAGCCACCAGTCGTTGGGGTAATGATACTTTTGTAATTCTATGCCCTCCCGAGGCACGGGCATCAGTCGGCCGCCAAATTGTTTCGCCGGTAAGGGAGGTATTACCAGTTGCGGCGGGAAGCACTGTAAGCTCGGCGAGAACTCGCAGTCCGGAGGTAGGACCCTCCTGGTCCAGCCGACTCTTCTCACCATCTGAGTCTGCAAAGTGGAGTGTCTGTTAAGTGGATATCACCTCGCTACATACTTAACAACCGCCAACGGCGCGATATCCTCGACTCGCATCTCGCATCCGGAAACTCCTCCTCGGGTGCTCCGAGTACGCGGCTTTTAGAGGTGATCTTGAGGACGGCTCGGGAACGCGGGTTTGCACGCTTCGTAAATTCCAAAGATCCGAGATGGATTTGGCAAGTGTAGTTAATGGCCCGCCAGTTTTCCCGGAGAGAGAAATCGACACAACTAGGTCGTAATGTCTACACGTGCGGCAATAAAACGGAGTCTACCGCCAGCTTATCGTCGTCTAACGCGCTGCCAAAGGAGCTTTCATTCGCCCTACATACAAGACCGTGCGCGCTGTAAAGCAAGAATCGCAAGCTCCAATTTTGCCGGATCTCTCGCGGAAGACGCGTAAAGATGACGATTCACCGAGTTGACCCCTCCCCCACCCCCCTCCGGATTTGCATTCGCGTGTGCCAGATACATAAAACGCCACCGGATAACAATGTCTCGCTTGTCCGCGCAAAAAGGAGAAGAAAGAGCGATCGAAGTAATGCCTGATAATTGAAGTGGACATCGAGTGGGTCTCTGAAGTTGAAGCGAGCTCTCCTCGATGGAAAGTTTTAACGAAACGATTCTCCTTCTTCTTCGCATGAGAATGCGAAAATTTTAACGCGCTAGGAAATTGACGGAGAGAGAGGATTGTCGTTTGCTCAAGAGTTCTCAGACTCAGAATTTCCCGACGCGTGTTCCAAGTCAGCCAGTCTGCTATTTCTTCTCGGAGCGTTTCTCTCTTACCACCGCGTCTTCCTCGAAAACCACCACCTCCACCTTGGGCGCATCCTCGCCGACCTCGTGCTCTTGTATCCTGTAGATGCCCGCCGCGTGAAGGTAGGTTGCGCTCAGGCCGACCTCGCGGAAGGCTTTCGTGATCAAGACGTCGTCTCTGAGCGTGTCCACCAGGCACAGCTCTACCTTGCGGGCCCACGGCAGCGCACGGCCTATTCGGACTTGACCCCAAAGTCCGCCCAGGCAGAGAAAGTGAACGATCCCCAACTTGGTTAGAACCAAGTGCGCCCTGGCGAAATCATAGAAAGTGATACATACGTAGGTGGTACTTTTACGTGGTACTTTCAGCGCGCGACATTCTTAATCAACAGATCTTTCCCCTGCTAATTTCACGGATCTCGGTAAATTGCGGGAATTTCTCGCGTTGCGACAAAGCGTCGCGACCTCCCGTAAAGTAGTGACCTCTTTTTTCTCTCTTGTGTACATCTGATTCCCTCTTCATCTATATGCATCTTCGCAGTCCGGTCTAACGACGACCGAATTGTCTACTACGATACTTGACTACGGTACTTGACGCGTGAGGTTGTCATCGATAGCGACCT
Organism: Harpegnathos saltator; assembly: GCF_003227715.2. NCBI lineage: Eukaryota > Metazoa > Arthropoda > Insecta > Hymenoptera > Formicidae > Harpegnathos > Harpegnathos saltator. The sequence goes on from NW_020230483.1 coordinate 418,839, forward strand.
GTAAGCGAGATCGTGCAACTTCTCGGTGAACTCCTCGGGCACGCTACATGGTTGCCGCGGAATCTCTTGCCGACTGAGGCTATACCAGAAGAGCACGACCATGAGAAAGAACGCCGCTAGTACTCGCATAGGAGTGATGCGAAAGCGTCTCCGTGGGCAGAAGCTCATGCTGATATCCTGCAAGTCGCAAAAATTCGACGATTTTAGTCATGAGTGCGCGCCGCATACCGCCGGATTAATCCGTGAACGACTGAGGCGATGAATCTCTTCAAGTTTCAAGCGGCCAATTTATCCATCGACTCCTTCCGGTAGGAAGGAGTCGATGGATGTTGGACACGCATATTTCTCGCTTTTTCCAATCGACACATTCCTGTACTCTTGTTATCTAATTGTTTAAACAATTTGGAAGGTCATGGACACGTTTTGGTTCTCGGATTTACAAATTTTGGGTTGGGTAAATCTTTTCGTTTTTCCTTCTTTATGCTTGGGTCCTTGACTCCCATTGACTCCAATTTTATCCACTGTATGAAAAGAACTTGATGAAAATATCCACGGGAAAGAGACACACATTTCCCTAAGAGCATGCGTGTCGTCAACAACACGTCGTTGTTCGGACAACACTCGTCCTCTCAGCGCAATCCCCAACACGAGAAACGAATCGCGAGGAGCTCACAACAACACTCGGGCTACGTACTCTTAACGTGCGACGTAGTCATGACCCACGTGTGACCAGACTTTCTTCAATTTCTCCTTCACTTTATATTTTCTCACCCCCGCGACGGAAGCACCTTCATGAAGACTCCGACATTCGACCCTTGACCCGTTCAACGTGGCAACGTTGCGTTGATTATTGATTTTTCTGTTCTACCGACGGATTCTTTTGGGGGTGGTCTCGTCGCGACAGGGGTGAGAAGTTAGCGGACTATTTTATTGATCAATCAAGCATTCGACACTCTTTCTGCAAACCTTTCTGATCCTCAAATTTCAGATTTTAATTCCTTTAAATTCATAATTCCTCTCGAAGAGAAACTTGTAAAACTCTCTTTAACTTTCCTATAATTCCTGAGAAGTGTACTTTTCAAGATAGATCCACTAATATGTTTCCTGTTGACTAATAAATTGTAATTTTCTTTTTGCCTCTCTCGTTAGATGTTACAAGCTTTTAGCTAATTGAGAGAAGCTGATTATTATAATTTTAAGTAAAATAGCGAAATTTAATAATTTCGCGTGCGTTTAAAGAAAATCTTCAGTGACGTTACTGACGTACAGATTCCTACGTTACTGACGGATCGTTCGTAGACGATGGTGACCTCTTCCTAAAACTTCCTAAAACGCTGCATTGATAAAATACCGTCATTTCCCTAAAAATTGATTTTTTATATGCTTTTATAGCAATTAATCTCTTCCCTTGCAACAAAGTGTTGTTAAAATTTTATTTATTTGCGAAATAAAGAAAAATCTTGGGCAAAGCCTGTCTTATCGGTTTGTGGTATAAAAGTAAGCTACACGTTTTCATCGTTTAGCAGCTTTAGCAGCAACAGTCTGTGGGTAGTAGCAATTTTTAAATGTTACAAAGACATTTAAAAAAATAAAAAACTTCATTAGGAATGTACACTTAAAGTTAAAATAAACTGAAAACTGTCTCCTACTTCCGGGGAAAAGTAATCATCCAAATCTTTTTTTTTTTTTTTTTTTTTCCACGAAGAATATTAATTAGGTGAATTTTAATTGCGGAGGAATCACTCGAGGTGAGATTTCCGACAATATTGTTACGGTGACGAGCAAGATGTTCTCCGAGAACACAAGACGCGTCCTACTCGAATCTGAATGAGTTCTCTGAGGCAGAAGCAGAGACGTGTAGATTATGAAAAAGGACGGGAGACAAACGAGCGACGGAAGCGAGACGTGAAATTAACGAGCAAAAATAAACGTTTCCTCGATAATCTCGGCCGCTCGCGGAATTCCCGGCCGGCGTGCGCGCTTCTCCGTTTCTCGCTCTATTTACTTTTTCTCAGAGAGCAGCCTCGCCGAATGAGTTATCGCGTCGGAACCCCCCGGGTTATCCTAATGAGCAGAAACGCCAATAAGCGCGTTTTCGAGCCCCGGGGATGGTACACTAAGTTCTTACGTCTTATTTTTAAACGGGGGTGCGCGCCTGTTGACGAATTTGCCGGGCGCGCCGTCCGCGTCGTAAATGAAACGTCGAGAGTTTCTTTGTCGTTTCCCTTCGGAGACGCTTCAACGTAACTGACGAGAACGGCCGAGTGAAATGAAAAGGACCAACGCGCCACACTCTTGGTCAAATATTCCAAGTGATCAATCATCATTTCCCGACAAAGTGAACGATTCACAAGAACACAAAGGTGAAATTTCAAGAGGAACACTCGCTTGTACGTTTCGTCATGTTTCGTCACGCACATTTGAGGGGGCCAGCTCGAAAATCCGCGCTCCGCGCGGTGAAAACCTCGGATTCGGGAGCATTAGCAGGGTATCGCGAGCCATCGTGTCGAGACGGACATTAATTTCCCGCCGGCGGGATCGGCAGGGTACGAGCCATCTCCGGAATAAAGGAGTCCGCTCGAGGCGAGGCGAGGCGAGGCGAGGCGGACCAGGAAGGGAAGGCGACCGAGACGGTGGCGGAGGCGGGGGCGGGGGCGAGAGACGCGGCAAGAAAAATTGCGCTCGATGTCGTGGAAACGGGCGAAGCCGTAAAACAAACGGTCGGACGTCGCGCCTCTTTCTCCACGTCTAATTCTGTCTTGTCGCCCCGGCCGGTTCTTCGCCGTGTATTTTCGTAGCGCGTGTCACCTAACTCTAAGTGGCTTATCTACGCGTTCTCGCGTCGCTCGCGTCAGGCCCCGAGAGCTCGACGGCGCTTCCCGACGCATCCCGGGACACGTGCCTCGCACCTCAACTTTTATACACCCCCCCCCCCGTCCCCGTCCCCGTCCCCGTCCCAAGCCGGGGCCGTGCGCGACGCTCGTTTGGATTTTCGATTTTGCCCGAGCTTCGTCGCTCGCGTTTGAACATCACGATAGGTCCTCTCTTTGTTTTTGCCTTTAACTTGTTAAGTCACCTGCTAGGTTTCAGCCTAAACATGCCCGGAGGCAAACAGTGAAACCTAGGTCGATCTGAGCGCATAGAGCGCATTTACGACGAAAATCGGTCTTTGATTGAGAGAATCTTATTATCTGGATCACAAGGGGCTGTCGAGGCGAGGCGCGGCGCATGCTTTTCTCTCGTTCGCGTTTCTAATTACCGGAAATCGCGCGTGAGATTAGTAAGCATTCCGACCGCGTCTGACTGTTTCTCCCTTCCACGCCACGAGGGAGAGGGGCAGAGAGAGAGAGGGGAGAGGGGAGGGAGGGGGATCCCTCTTCTATTCTCTCTCAAGATCATTATTGCCGCACGTCGGTACGTCGCCGCGTTCGCTTACGTTCACCAGCCGAGCGGAGAAAAAGGGCGGCGGATTGATCGCAAGACGGCGGAGAAGGATGGGGGCGGGTGCGAGACGATCGCGAACGGATTAGTGGTTTATCGAAGGGCGATCTTTCGATGAGCGAGCGAGCGGGGGAGGAGAGACGAAGGGCTGATGGACCAGATCGAAGGACGCGAGTTGCATTTCAATGGGGCCAGCCAGCGCGTGTACGTAAAAGCGTTTCGTGGATTCCACGAGGGTAAAAACCCTCGGCGGCGAGGGCCTCAAAGGCGGCCGGTGTTTTCGCGATAGCCAATGAGCCTGCTGGAATGCCGGCCGCATCGCACAGCCGATCCTCTCGACTCGCGATCGGGAAACGCGGACCTAGGATATCTAGCGATTTAAAAGGAGAGGAAAGGACTTCGAAAATCTGGGATATCTCGCAGAAGATACCGAGATGGCTGAACTCTCGTCAGCAGACTCTGTCTTGTTAACGCAGAGGTGAATTTTTACATCACCAAACATCTGGTCTGAAAACCGGGGCATCTCTTCGGAACCACGTAAAGTCTCTTCAGGGTGCGAATGACGCGCGACTAATGTTGTCTCACAAATATCGCGGGAGGATCGAGTCCTGACGGAACGTGGACGTCCACGGTCGCATTTACGAGACAAACCCGCCGCGAGTTCGACGGTGCGAAAATATCGCGCATCTTCCTCGGCGGGGTTGGATGGTGGAGCGGCGAGCGGTAACGACAACCGGCAGCGGCGTGGAAGTACGTCGGAGCCGGCGTTGACAACGCCAAGGCGAACCATGTGGTCAACGCGCGCCTTAAACGTCTGCCGCGTAAACGTTTAACGTTCCGCCGGGATATATGTACATTCCGCGGTTATTTCGAATACGTCCCGCCGGCCGTTTTTACGTCCACGTAAATCACGCCCGAGTTCGACTCTGCGCTCGCTCGCGCGAGCACGTCACCTCGATATTCCGTAATGAGGCGCGGTCCTAAAAGCAGCAGGCCCCGATCCTAGAGCACGAGGACACCGCGCGAGACGCTGTTCTATAATCGAGCCAAGGGAGGAGGCGTCACGAGGTCCTCGTTCGGCGTGATTTTATTTTAGATTCGCGACACCTCCACCGTCGACACGCGTCTCACGTTACGGTGTCTCGCGATGCCGCGATGCCGCGCCGCCGCCGCTCTGCCGTGTGACGAATGACGGAGCGGCTAAGAAGTTAATTTATGGAAAACGCATTCTGCAACGTGTCGCGCGGATCGAGGAATCCGAACGGCGGAGCCGGGCTGCGCCGGCACAGCCCGCGTCGTCCACGCGTGTCGTCCGTCGCGTGGAAACCGTGACGATATTAGTCGGTTCCTGCTCCTTCGCCGACGGTCAGCTGCTCGACGTTTGCGCGTTTGTATTGTCAGTCGAGCGTGCACGTCGTCGCCGAAACGAGTGACGGTAATCTATGCGCGCGAATGTACACGCGGACACACCTGTACGTCCGCAGCAGCGCGTCGACGCGACTCGCTCTCTCTCTCTCTCTCTCTCTCTCTCTCTCTCTCTCTCTCTCTCTGTGTGTGTGTGCGCGCGTCCTTTTTTATCTTTTCATCTCTCCTTTTTCGCTCGCTCACGAGAAGATGTCCCGGGGATGAATAATTGGCGGAGATCTACGATTTCTCCCACGGACGAACACAAATCCCGGAGAATATTCACCTGCGCGAGGTTCATCTCATTACCACGAGGACTCGCAGGGAAGCGCAACGCTTCCCCGGGAGGGGGATGTGAAAATTTTTATTTGGCGTTTACGAGCCGATTCAGGCCTGCGGAAGAGAACCCTGCCCCCGAGGAAGGACGCTTTAATATCCGCTTATGACGGCTATGTTTCACAGTCTGAGACACCCACTCGGCCCCATTCCGCCCCATCAACCCCCATAGTGCGTTTAATTTACGTGTTTTCGCGAGTTATTCGCCCTCCCACCCTCGCGCGCCCTCGTCGAAGAGGGTCGGTCGCCATGGCGACGCCGGGCATCCCGGCGCCCAATCGTAGGGCGCCTACGCCGCGTCGACGTCGGTCCTACGAGGACGAGAAGGACGATAATAATTGATGGGGTAGTAGGAAGGGTGCGTCCGGGGTGCGTGGTGGTGTACGGAGAGGTCGGCGGTTTCGGGATGGAGCGGGAGGGTTAAATCGACAATCGAAAAGCGCGGCGCCGCCGTCGCCGCCGTCGCCGCCGCCGCTCGGAAGTTCATTGCGGAATAAAAATAAGAGGAAGGATTCGTCGGGAAATACCCTCGCTCTCAGTGGCAGGACGAGGTCGCGAGAACTCAGTCGGGAGAACGCAGGAACGCGTATAAGAAAGTCGAAAAGAGGCGTTTCAACGACTCGAGGAACCAAAAATTCGCGGCAACTCGCGTTCAACCGCGGATCGAAAGTTTGCAGCTGAATATCGAGGAAAGGACCTTCGAGTTTAAGGAACTTGACATTATTTACTCCGTTGGATGTGCACTCGCACGCAGGAGCTCCAGGATTCACCGTTTGCGCGCGAATACCGGCCTCTTTCGCATCTGCCGAACATCCGAATCTGAGATATTTACATTTAAAAGCCCTGCCGTATAATTTTTAACAACAGTGTCCTTGAAAGTTACGCAATAAGCCTGCAGGAGTTCTATTCTGGACGCAGAGCAAACACATTAAGTACACTCTTTTAATTCCAAATTGCTTACACGAGCGTCATGAAGAGACGCGCTTGAGAATTAGAGAGGCGGGTTTAGCGGTCAGATCAGAAAATCCCGGATATCATGGCGACGGAATCGGCTGTCAAGCCGAGTTTCCCGAAATACGACGAGCGTATCCTAGACGACGCAGCATCGAGTATCGATTTTCGAATCCGCGGATCTAAGAATCCGTGCGGAGGATCGTCCCGGGTCGCCGTCAGAATCCCACCAAAGAGAAAAGAGGCTCGCGGCTCGCACGGTACCCGCGCTATGCGACGCTCAGATTCCCGTGACTTGTGGTGTCACTCGTCGAATTCCGCCGGGCCTAACGACGATTTCCAACCCGCCATGCCGGGACGAAGAGTATTTCAGATACGTACGTACCGGCCAACACGGCCGTCTCGGGGACCGTCGTGCGGTCCGGTATTTCGCGAGCGACCAACGTTCAAACCAGACTCGCCACCCCCGTCGTCGCTTGGTGGTTGGTCCCGTGAAGCTTCGGCCTCTCTGTGCCACAAAGAGAGAGAGAGAGAGAGAGAGAGAGAGAGAGAGAGAGAGATAGTTATGTCCCGTTGAGATGCTCCAATTATGACCTCAAGGGATATTTTTTTATGCGTCACGGCGACAATCAGGCGCGTATGGGACCGGCAACGACTGCGACGGAGGACGTCAAGGAGACGACGCGAGAGACTCGTTCGTCAAGAAAAATCGAGCGCGATGTCCGATCGGATACGCATCGGTTTCCCCCGGTGTCGCGGTCGTCGAAAGGGCCCGCGAGATATAGTAATTTATCGAGTTCGGTGCGCGATAATTTATTAACGCCAACGCGCGAGATCGATTAACGCGCGGAACCGAGCAGCGTAATTAATTGCGAGCGGCGATTCGTCGCGCGGCGCGAACAGATAAGCGCGATCGTGTATCGAGATCGCGGTGCTTGCGCGCGCGAAGACAGCGCGCGGTACAAGCTAAGATTTTATCTCGAGCAGCTGATCGCAACCGAGGGCCCGAGAAAAGGGCACCTTTCCGCCTCCGCCTCCGCCTCCCTCCTCCTCCTCCTCCTCCTTCTTCTTCCCCGCGATCCTCGAGATGTTGCCGCGTATTTGCATGAGATCGCTTACCGATTAAGCTCGATACAAGCGCCGTCTTCGCCTCGCGATTGGAATCGAGATCACCCGGTCGTTTTTCGCGCTGCGCTTCGTCCGCGACGAGGAAGCGGCATCTCGTTCTCTATCGAGAGCGTTTTCGTCGGCTATATCGGCCTATCGAGGCGCGCAAATCAACGTCAGCGCGAAGCCTCGCGGAGAAATTTCGCGGAGGGTCGGCCACACGGACGGACATACGGCGGCCGCGCGACATTGTATGCATATCGCGGACAGCTGGGCGGTGGAAACTCGCTCTCGCGTCTGCTACGATGACGTACGCGCGCTTCCGACGCATTTGTCAGTGCCAAACGCACGTACGATTGACCAGGCGACATGTGCTTTACGTCGCGTGGATTCCTTCCGTGAAGGGAAGCGTGTAAAGAGCGCAAGATACAGACGGAATCTCTCTCTCTCTCTCTCTCTCTCTCTCTCTCTCTCTCTCTCTTGAAAGAGAGATCCGGAAGTCGTTCAAGGACCGTCGCCGCCGCCGCCACCGCCGCTGACGACGACCTCGAGCTACCGGTTTCCCCGCGAGTCTTAAAATAAGAAGATGCGGAAGAGATAGAAAAGGAGTTTGAACGACGGCGAGGGGTGGAGAGGGGGCTGGAGAGACGAGCGGAACCGGTGAAATGCGTGAGAGGACCGAGAGAGAGAGAGAGAGAGAGAAGAAAAAAATCGACGATATCGAGGAGAAGGACGCACGTTGTAGCAGCGCATTCGGGACATCGTACGTCAGAGGGTCCGCGCCCGTGGGAACACGAGATGCCTGTGGGTCGGCAGGGCTCTGTCCGGGGACCCCCTCCCCCCCGGGCCCGTACTACAGGTAGATAACGAGGGACCTAGACGAGTCGGCCGACGAAGAAGAACCGAGAACAGAGCTCAAACGAGGAAGATAAAACGAGCGTGTGAGCGCGTAAGGGGGCAGGCAGGGGGTAGGAAAAAGGGGTCCGGGTTCTCTCTCTTTCTGGCTGAGGTGACACCGCCGAAAAATGCCCGCCTGCATTCCTAGAGATCTCTCTGGCCTTTGTCGACGGTACGCCGTCGCGTTACGATCTCGGATTGGGGTTCGATGGCGTATCGTAACTTTGTACGCGTCTCGCCGAGCCCTTTCGGTCTTTCCGATCAATTCGCGAATCGCTCTAGGCGTCGACCGTAATGTTGGTTCAAGCCCGAGAGAGAGAGAGAGAGAGAGAGAGAGAGAGAGAGAGAGAGAGAGAGAGAGAGAGAGAGAGAGAGAGAGAGAGAGAGAGAGAGAGAGAGAGAGAGAGAGACAACGTGACAGTTGAATTGTTTTGTATATAATTGCTAAAATCAAGAGATCGCGTCGACCGCGATCGAAGAACTCCGAGGCTCGGTTTTAATAACTCAGGCGACTCCACGAGATTTCTCGCGAATCACGATGCACCTGCCGTTCTCGCGAGAGCGTTTCAATGGCCGGCGAACCCTAACGACACGCTGAATACGTGAAATGAGACGTGACTGGAAAACGAGTTGGGATTCTGCCCCGTAGGGTCGTCCTCGAGAAGGACCCACGTGCGCTCGATGCACCCGCGTAACTATTGTTATGCCGATGCGTTTCGAACAATCGCGAGGAAATAAATCACCCCATTGCTTCAGATAATTGTTTTTTTTGTCCGAAATAAAGACCAATATGTCCGATGTGACACTTACTCTAACTGAGCGTGCGCTTTTACCGTCGCAAAGTAATAAAAAGGGCCAACGTATGAAATAAGTGGTGGAATTAATTCGACTTTCAAAAATCTGATATTTTGCCGACGTGTATGTGTGTATGGTAGAGATAAAGATTGAATTTATTATCAGTTTAGTCGAGTCGAAAAATCTCAATTTGTGTTTCAATGACGGATCGTAAAGTCGCGAGCGAGAACGCGATTCGTGTTTAAATCTTTGATAAGAGATAAATAATTAAAAAATTGACGCAGATGCAACATGTTCTTCTGCTCTGTTCGATAAGTTTTCATATTATCGCGATGGAAGGCACAAACTGAAGAACGTTCGAGCAGACGCGCGAGCCTCGTCCATGTCGGACTCGTTCGGTGTCCGTCCCCGTTACGTTTTTGCTCTGCATAAATGATGAGCCCGATTATTTTAATGAAGACATTCCGCGCAGAACGTGCGCGCGCGTGCTACTCGTCTCATGTTCTTTGGCACATGAGAAAAGAAAAAGGACAATTTTTCTGAGTCATATGAACACGTCTTCCGCACCGATGACGCGTCTTTGTGAGATAGTAAATATTTAGGGCTTGCGTAAGAGAGAGACTGTTGTTTTCTTAGTTATATTTACTAAAATACTGGTACATATTTACTGAGATTAGTCAAACGACTCATGCATGTGTTCATTCTAAGTATCAACCAAGTCAATACTTTTAACATAATCGTCTAATTTCTTGTTTACAAAATGACTCATTTTTTGAGCTGATAAAATATAACATAATTTTCACTTCAACAATCAACTTACATGAGCCCATAATAGTAAGATAATAAATAAATACAGATTCACTTTAATGTCTTTAGAGTTAGAAACCGAAGGAAATGCTCCGAGTCGAAATTTTAATTCGCCATTAATCCTTTCGGTTGAATTAGGTTGAATTTGCATTGAATTGAATTCGGTGCAAATTTTGTCAAATTTGAAGGACTAATGGAAAATCTTAATTAGAAACTGTTAACTTACCTTAATGCTGCCGATAATCGCTCGCTATAGTTCTTTCTGTCGTTGGTCTTCATATTGATGTTTGATGAAGAATTTATTTCAGATCAGAATGATTAAATATGTCATAATCATATTTTTATTTTTATTTAATTTTTCTTTTTAATTTCAGTAAATAATATATATTAAGAGTTTATTTATTTGTATATTTTTTAAATTATAAATAAAATATGTGAAAAAAATATATATTTTATATTAATTTTATATATTAAGCAGATATTAACCCATTTGCATCTGCAAGCGGAATAATCCGCGCATAATGATCGTCACTTGTTACCAGCCGCGGAATATTCCGCGAGCCACGACGTTCACTTATCAGCAACCGCGGAACGATACGTTCACGACGACGTTCACTCTTCGTCAATGATGTGTGTCAATGAATGCGCGAAGATACAAGCCGACTGTCAGTTGAACGTTTCAGATTTCTAAAGTTAGTTGCGTATTTAGAGCTGTGATGCAAATGGGTTAAAAAATATTTTTGTGAGTGGACGAGGGAAGTGATAGGGGAAAGTGAAACTTCAACATTTTATTTCTCAATTTCTTTCTTACTTTTTTAAAATTCTTATTGGTAGTGAAAATTTTGATAAAATTTGGATATTCATAATGTATTGAGAAAATTCATTTCAACTTGAACGAAAAATAAACGATTAAAATATCAACGTGGATTTAATGCAATATGTTTTATTGAGTTCGAGTACACAAAGGAATTGTGTAAGGTCACCTTTGTATTATCAAAGATAGCACAGTGTGTAAACACCAATAAGAATTTAAATCTGGATCTGTTGCGATAACAGTGCTAGATAAAAATAAAAATAGTCACTGATAAATTCAAAATCAAACTTGCGTTTCTCAATGAGTATTATTAGAGAAACATGTATCGCTCTTGCGATATTTCGGCCGGTATTTGTAGTTATAAACTATTTACAATTTTTCTTTCATTCAGAAAATAGTTATTTACAGCTTTGTATTCACAGATCGTAACTGGACTGTTCAGATCGATATTATTGTATAAAACAAATATTAGGTTAAAGAATAATCAGAAACTCGGAAAGTTATAATTATTTATTAAATGACCATGGAGAGCTACAAATTTCGGCCTCGGATAATAAATTTCGACTCGGGTATTTCCTTATTCTCGACGAGTCTGTTGAATGTACGTTAGCACGTTGACTTCCACGAAGGTCATCGGCGACTAATATTATAATACTGTCGCGTCTCATTAATTCACAAGTACAAGTCCTAATCAATTGCGTACAACAAATAAAATGACCAATAATGAGCCAATGGACGTATTATGGACTAATAGACGCGTCATGTGCGTCACTGACATTTTTATCATATCTACGACTGAATCAAACTTTTAAACGAGCTTTGAAACAACAATTGATAAAAACGTGACAATCAATGTGCTAAATCGGAAACATTCCGTGTGTTAAATAATTGAAGTACCTTATACCATCCATGATGTCTCAATGTCCTGGTATTCTGCATCTCCATCCTGGCTCAAAGTTCTGGTTTCTCTGTGCTTCCGGTCACTGGCACTGGTTCACTGACACTTGTATTGTTATACAGACTGACACTCGCGTAGACACGATGCGATCGAGGAGTTCGGGAATCAACGCGGTGCCGACGAGAGCTCGGTGAAATGTGTGGAGAGTGTCCGAAGTCAATGTTTGCCCGATCTTACGCGAAATGTAAACAATCCACACGTTCACCACCGCGTCGCGTTGTGTTTACACTGCTCGTCGGCTCAAGACGCAATGTCACGGTCACGCGATATTGAGATAATTGATATCTCCGAAGAGAGGCGCAACTTCTCCCACCACCAATCGCGAGCCGTTACCATTCGCCAATCAACAACGAGCATATTCAAAATCGCTCTTAAAGTTTTACTACGTGCTCGAATAACAAAAATTATTCAATGGATCCGGACAAGATCGCATACGCGACTTTTACCGGATATTATAAACTATTCGCATTCGACGATTGTCGGTTAACGCGCTGCGTTTCCGACTCTTCCGTCTATTCTGTCCAGCTGGAATTGACTCCAAGATGGAATGCAACACGTGATGGCGCCAGCCACACCTTGGAAACAAACGAGTTTTTTTTCACCGGTCGGCTGTCTTTTGTAAATGGCGCGTCATCACGCGCCAGGCATTTTCCTCGCTATCGTTATCGCGCTGTGTAAACCAACTAAACGGACACTTAACAGCGGCTTCCGGTGGCCGCCGACCTTGGAGAAGATGTCCCGTCGGTCGTGACGATCGACCGGCGCGGCGCGGCGCGGCGCGGCGCGCGCGGCGGTCCGTCTCCCCGGGCGAGGATCGCGACGTCGTGGAATGCTCGAATCATGCTCCCTAATTCCTCGATGATTCGAGCCAGCTCTCGATCGTCTCCGATCTATCCTCGAGAGGTATCCCGCGGGGCAGGTAGCTGCTCTGCCCCGCGAGGGGTGAGCGGAGACTTCTGTCAGCGTGGCCGGCCGATTATATCTACGCGTTTATCTACGCCCGTGTCGACCGCAGAGAGATAGCCGAAATGTCCTGTCTATGTACGAGAACATGCGACTCGTTTATGTAATAGGGAGTGGGGAGGGGGGGGGGATTCCTACCGTGGACAGCGCGCCCGACCGCGCAGGGACCAGAACCGTGGAAAGGACGAGAGAGGAGAGATTCTACGTTTCTTTCGATCATAAATTTACCGCGTGGGAGAAGACGCTGATATCGCGTGGGGTCTCGGCTCGAAGACGAAGGTATCGTCGCGGCCGACGGTGTTTTTGGGGAGGGGAAAAAGAGGAATTCGGGTAAAGGGGAGAGGACACTTTCGATACTTTTTACCTCTTCATTCCTGCCCCCGCGACATGTGTAAACTCTTTTAGCTCGAGGGAAAAAGAGAAGAGGCTGCGAGGGAAACACCAAAGTACACCCCCGTTTCTCTCTCTCTCTCTCTCTCTCTCTCTCTCTCTCTCTCTCTCTCTCTCTCTCTCTCTCTCTCTCTCTCTCTCTCTCTCTCTCTCCGAGGCCGTTCTCGCCTCCGTGCGAGTTCTTTGAGTTTGCTTCGCGCAGCTGCCGGGAAATTTGAACGACGTCTGCCGACGACGTTGACAGTTGACAAATGGCCGACAAATTCGGAGGGTGGGAATTAATATTCATATTCACGGTCACAAGCCATTTATTGCCGAGCCGGTGCAATATCGATGGCTCGAGCCCTCGCATTAACCGGGGTACGTTAGGACAAGGGCGGGCCACGCGTATTCCGGTATTTAATTACCGCGGACTCGGCCGAGGGGTGAGTCGAGAGCGTTTGATTATTTATCGCGCGAATATCCCGGCGGCTTTTCGCGCGCGCGCGAGATCGTTGAAAGTTCGTTGAAATTCGACTAGTTTCTCCCGTTGATTCCCTTTTATTTCGTCTCACTTTTTTATTAACGTCGCGAAGGAATTGCGCTAATAAATTTACAAACGGGAGGGCCCACCGCCGCCCGTCCCGGGAGGAATAGGAACGGTGAATAAACTATCGGCCAAACAAAAGCAAAGTTCGGTAATTACAACAGCATAGTATATTCCGCAGTGTCTGGCGATAAATCTCGCTCCTCTCTCTCTCTCTCTCTCTCCCTCCGGCTATCTCGTCTCTCCTCCCATTCTTCCTTATATATAAGGTGTTCCTACTATTATCGTTCCTTTTCGTACAAAATTCCGTGAGGGGTTTCATTCGCTTGTAACATTGAAATTTCCATCGTAGATAAATTGAACACGCGATTTCATCGCCCCTAATTAACTTCCCGATGTCCGAGCTATGTTGATAAAATTTCTCAATTTTTCTGATAAAATCGGCCACCGTGTATCGAGCGTTCTTCTTATCCGAAGATCGGATGACTAAGACGCTTGGCTGTCACGCGCGAAGATTTATTTTATTATAATGCTAGATTTACCGGCGGCTACCGTTTATTGAAATCGGCGTCGATCGGAGATTACGACGAGGCAACGGGGCAACGTCCGTCGTCATTACGAGGCGCTTAATTACCGCTCATAAAGTACGACGCCCGACAAGACCGACACGTTACAAAGAACTCTCCTTCGGCGAGCGCAAAGTTATCTCGCGCGTACGCCCGCGCGCGTTAGGCTCGGCGAAGCTGAAATGCATTCCGAAAATCACGTCTCGGATTTAAATGCCGTATAAATCTCACGCACGGAACAAAAAAAAATAAGACTCGGCGTCGGTCGCGGAGGAATCGAACAAACACATCTTTCGCTTAACCGAGTAGATTTTTATTAGGGAGTATCGATTTTAGTATTATCTTACCGGATGAGAGATGGCTCGGACGATAATTAAAAATGAGTACGCACGTTTTTCCGCCGCGGTGAAGTTAAATTATTTCCTACGTTTATCTCTGTTCTTCTTTACGTAAAACTAACATTACAGCGAGGGAATATTTTTTCCGTCTTAATGGGATTCGATTCGATCGTTACGAGAAGAAGAAAATTACTCCGACTGAATTAGCACTCAGCAGAGATGACGAAAACCAGGAAGCTCCCGGCATCGTCACTCTTCACATGGGTCTCACGTGATTTCCTGCCGGCAGTTTTTCCGCGTCTAGCCGGCATATGCACGATTGCGTAAGAAAACAGAGGGATCATACAAGCGGTAGAAGAAACGGAACAGACTGATTTATGCCGCCGGGGCGATGTCCCGACTCAAGTCGACGAGGCTAAATTGCCGGACAAAACGCGACCTCATGTAGAACATTTATAGCGCGCGAGCTGATGTAATCGCCGTACGATCAACCGCGAGCCTCGTTAAAATTGTAACATCTCGGGCAATTTCAATGCGATTCTTCTCGGATCGCGATTTCGCACTTGCAATTCGTTCGGAGAACGAAAACTTTCAACGCGAGAAGAAGGTTCTCGTCGCGTGTCTCGAAAATCGAATCGATCTCTCGTATTTTCGTATCTTTTACATTGACAGGAAAATTAAGATTAATTCGGTTGATTCAGTCATATTGAGAATTTATCCTACCTAATGTTATACAGGCAAGACAAAAGATGCACAAAAACTCACGGCAGTAGTAATAACTTACTAAACGCTATTCGCTCCGGGCAGGCGCGGCCAGCGAACATATGCTTTACACGTGATAACGCGCGTCGATCATCTGCGCGTTTCCTCCTCGTCGACGAAGTGACGAAGTTAATTGCTCGTTTTCTCATCTTGTTAGCGTTACTTCCGCCTGCGCTCGGAAAACAAATGCGCAAGCCCACGTGTTACGAGCTGAAATTAATGCCCCCTAGTTATTACGTTGCATGCAGAACGCGGAGTTTTCTTCTGGAAAACCATCTAGCGTCCTCCAGGATCGACAATTCTAGTCTAATTCTACGAGAAGATATACGCAACTTAAATGAGAGATGCAAAGAAATGAGTAAAACATCTCCACATACACACACACACACACACACACACACACATGGAAAAGCCCGAGTAGCGCATTCGCATATTGTCACAATGTACAATTCGCTTACCTGCCTTCGTGTCCTTCCTTCGGAGGAGGCGAGATGAAAAAGCGGAGACCTCCGAAACAGAAAGCAGATTAAACTTCCTGTTCCTATTAGATGTGCTCGATTAACTTTCCGGCCTGAAGCACCACTAAACCCAACCGTGTGTAATTAACTCGCGCGGACGTAACGAACCGCGTTAGTAGAACGTAAAATTCTATTTTCCGCGATGGGAATATCGTTCTTCAAGGAGAGGATCGAAATATATTTTTTAAGGAAGGGAAAAGAAACGGAAAAGAAGAGGTGTGTACAGTGAGATGCTATTGACGACACACGACGCCGATAATCAGGATGGTCTAAAAAAAAACTCAAGAAATTCAGAGATTTACGAGGATACGAGAGTGTGCAAAGATCGGAGGCAATGCGGAAATCGGAACGATTACGGACGACGAATGGAAGGAGCGACGATGTGATATGCGAATTGTTTATTTAACAACTAGCCTGGCGATAACATGAGAAAGATGGCTGCTTTGTGTGCCAAGGGTAAGCGACGCGGTGGCGCGATGACACTGAATAAATGCTAAACGATGACGTAGCGGGTGGGAAAGATTCGAGATAAGGAGGGATAAGAAGTGCGAGAGGTGCGCAGCCGGGAGTGCAAAAAATAGCTGACTTGTCGGGTAATAACTATTTTAATTTGCTAACCGGGAGGACTTCAGAATATTTGCGGCGCCCATTGTTTATGATACATTAATAATAATAATTAATATATAATAATAATAATAATAATATATATATATATAATATTTATATATGTATATGGCAAGATCATTGGTCAATAAATACTTTACTTAAGTCGGCGGCTAAATTTGCCAAATAATTCTCGCGTCCGGTGTCTCGATCCTCATTGCGTCGAAACTTCCTCGGATTTACCTTCCCCATTAATTATTACTCGACCGATTAATTAATCTAAGATCACACGTGCTTTGCGGGAGAATCGAAAACACTTGGCGATTATTTGGAAAACTTAGGGGGTGCCTTTCGACGGTCTAAATCGCACTACGCTATTGTACCAGCCGAAGACGATTCTTGGCCGCGTTCTCAACGGCCGAATCTTCTGAGAACGTCGGGCAGCAGTCACTATGAA
The DNA here is from genome assembly GCF_003227715.2 of Harpegnathos saltator. NCBI lineage: Eukaryota > Metazoa > Arthropoda > Insecta > Hymenoptera > Formicidae > Harpegnathos > Harpegnathos saltator. The sequence continues at coordinate 435,472 of NW_020230483.1, forward strand.
GGTAATAGTGCGCGCAAGTATTCGTCTAATACTATCTGAGTTTACGCTAATAGTAGACCCTTAAGAGACGTAGGTAACACTATGTACACGACAACGACGACGAGCGCCCGACGACGCCTCGTCGCACTTGCTCAACAAAATTCCCCTCTCCTTCGCGCCTGCTTCCCCCCCCCCTTTCTCTCTCTCTCTCTCTCTCTGCCCCTTTGTCGACGACTTCATCGCGTTAACGAGCGTTTTCACTAATCGACGTGCGAACATCGTTCAGTCGTCGTCCGAATTTAAGAAAGCCGTATTCCTCCTGCTGATCTCCAACATTCGATCCTAGAACCAGTAGAGATCCTTGGAGTCCTGCACCTGGGACTCGAGTCCTGCAACACGCAACAGAACAAGTGTTGTTAAGCGCGCGCACCATACCGCCGCTTCCTGCGCTACAGGAAGACCTCCCGACTGCTAGCTGTAAGATTCCAAATAAGCGTTACACGAGCGATCAGCTGTTTCGAAGCGCCTTCCCTAGTCGAGACGTCTGCTGTCATTGCACGGGATTATTTATCGGCGTCGTGTCGCGTAATAAAAGGAGAGACAACGTTATGACGGATGCGAGGGTGCAGAACTGGTGATGGCACCCGCTGAGCAACACGAACGGACGAACGGACAGACAGACGAGCGGACGGATGAGCGAGCGAGCGAGCGAACGAACGAACGAACGAACGAGCGAGCGAGCGAACGAGCGAACGAACGAACGAACGAACGAACGAACGAACGAACGAACGAACGAACGAACGAACGAACGAACGAACGAACGAACGAACAAACGAACGAACGAACGAACGAACGAACGAACGAACGAGTAGACAGATGGGCCCGATGTCACGAGAGCGGCCAGTTAAGATCTCATGTTCCTTGCGGCTGAATTTATCTCTTATCTCGATATACCGAAGGGTGAACCGCCAGATCATCGTCGCCGATGCGGAGTCCTTAAGTGGTCTCAGGAGAGAAGAAGAAAAGAGAGAGGAAGGGAGGGAGGCGAAAATGCTGGATGCTGGATCTCGTGCGATACAATTCGCCGTCTAGTCGAGTCATTTTACGAAGCGGACCTTGCGTTTCACTGCTTCAGCGATTATTTTCATAAAATCCTAAGGACGAAGATTACGCGCGTTAATGACGACGTGGATGTCAATCTTTTAATATATACTGCAGCATCGTTGAATCAAGTCAAATATGCGCGATTGAAGGCTCTCGCAGGCGTGGGTCTACCCTCGCGATTCCTCCTTTAATGTTTTTTTATCAGATCGAGAGAGAGAGAGAGAGAGAGAGAGAGAGAGAGAGAGAGAGCGAGAGGCGCGCTCGATTATCGCGCAATAGATCGACCTTTCGCCGATTGCTAGCACGTGATGTACGGGAGACTGAGCTTGTATCCATCGACACGCACGTGTCGGCACGTGGACGTATCTACCTGCTTCAAAGTCAGCAACGTGCGACCGGCGATGCGTCGCCATATTGGCGCGCGCGCGCGCGCGCGAGAGAGAGAGAGAGAGAGAGAGAGAGAGAGAGCGCGCACACACGTGCACGAGCGCGAACACAAAGGATCACCGCTCGTGTGCAAGTGGTGATCGTCGACGTCGCGTGGAACGCGAAGTATTATTTGATCGAGAGCCATTGAGCCGGAAAATGATCGAGGAAGGTATCGAGGGACAGGAAGGAAAACAGTTTTCGAAAATAGTTAGACGGCCCGTTGAGGCGAGAAACGCTTAGTTAAATAAAATAAGTATTGGCGAATCTTTTCTTCTTAAACGGAGGACGCATCGTGTAAAAAGTATCCAAAATCGCCAAAGTGTTGGTATCTTTTTGCCATTTAACGATGATTCAATCGCGATCGATTATGCTGCGCACCAAGTGAGTTGCACGTTTCATCTCGATTGGAATTCTAAATTACCGCGTCGTCAACTTCCTCGGTTTACCTCCTCGCGATGTTGTCTCGCGCGCGATTGAATTTTTAGCGTCGCAAAGCGGAGAAGAAATTGTCGGCAATTTCCGGCGTAACATTTCGTCGAGCCTTGGTTTCCTTGGAGTTTGTGCGCTTCGCTTGTTTGTCGGGAGGACTAAAGGAAATTCCTTTGCGCGGGATCTCCCGGTGCTCTTTGATATCGCGATATTGAATGCTGGAACATTCATAACAGGTGCGTCCGTCCGTAACTTTGTATTTGCGTGCCGATTTGTGTGCGTTTGGGGTTTCAAACGGAAACATCCCCCGCGTCGCGCATATTCTTAGGAATATGATAAACGCGGCGCGCGATTCCTCCGTCTGAATCCTTAGCCCCTTGCCGAAATTCTCGCACACGAGAACCGACGAGAGGCGAATGATACGATTGGTATTAGCGCGACGCCTAACGCAATTTCTCAGTCAGTCGCGAAAAAAAGGCTAATTAAGGATCAATGGCGCGAGTCCAATCTCGCCTCGCGGAATCGCGAATCTCCCACCGAAAGAATCCGCCGCCGCGGTAATCCGAGCGCAGTCATTACTCTGAGAGCGACGTCATTAATCCTTCGCGCGGAAACACCGGCGTATAATCCTCGTGGGAGGACGTCCTAATTCAATACGTCCTGCGGCACCGCGAATGTCTCGGATAATGCGCCATAAGTGTCAGCAGCCGGGACGATTTATGCGAACCGCGTACACGCGTTTTCGCCGGCGAGCACGCGAAGCCGATACGACGGGGCTGCTCGGGGAAAATGGCGAGGGGGCAAAGGGTGACTTGGCAAATGGTGTGTCGAATAACCCGAGCAATATTGCCCGATGTTTGCCGTATTATCCCACAGTCATCATCCGGTGTCTGCGGCAAGTGGTTTGCGGCGGGATGTGTGAGACCCGTCGTAATTTTGGGACGAAATTTTGGCGAAACTTTCCGAGGGTGAAGCCTGTCGACCGAGTCGTCGATTCTCTAATAGGAATCATCAATCATTAATTACTTCGATATCAAACATTGTAAAATGTTGTGAGTGAGTGATGTTGAAAGTTTGAGCTCCGATATTCTCACCGGAATTTCTTCTCGCAATAACTCTTCTCGTTTGCTGTCTCGAAGCGAAGGCGCATCGAGGAGTTCATTTGCTTCTGAAGCATTTGGAGGATTATCGGCCCTTTCACCTAAGGGAGGTGTTTCGCAGCGAGAGGGAGGGGAAATGGCCGGTTCAACGTATGCAATATTGCGCCGAGCGCCTGTCGATGATTCGGAAGATTTGCGAGGTTTAATTTGCAATTAATAGTCGCTCATCGGTGCATACGAGTTGAAGAGGAGGGGTCAGCCGAGCTTACAACGAGTTCAAGTATATTGGATTCCAGCCGGCGAGGGGTCTGACCCTTCCCCCCATTGATAAGGGTCATCACAATGCCCGTCTCTGCGCACATCCCCGTCGGCGAAGGGATAGTCGGCAGTAAGGGTCGAGTCCTCACTTTTTCGAGAGAGCGAGGGTGTTCGATTTAATTTAATTTCAATGCCGTTGTTTCGAGCGCATCCTCTAAGCAGTCGTAGGGGAAAGGTCATCGTCGTCCTTTTACACGCTTTTACAACAGAGGGAGGGACAAAGAGACGCGAATGGATGAAGATGAAACGATTGGGCGGATGGATCGACATGACATGTGAGGCATCAAAGTTCTGGATTGTCGGAATTACATGTCTCTCTCTCTCTCTCTCTCTGTCTCTCTCTCTCTCTCTCTCTCTCTCTCTCTCTCTCTCTCTCTCTCTCTCTCTCTGTCTCTCTCTCTCGAGCTGAAATTGCGAAATATTAAAAACCGGAGCCCGGAATCGCAGGCTTAGAGTAATAATCCTCCCGCGAAACCTAGAAACCCAGATCTCATACGTGCTACATTCTACGAATGTGGAATCCGGGAATGCAAAGGATCCGCGCGAAGTATCGAGAATTTCAAGATCTCGGGACGGAAGATTAAAAAGGATCCACGGCGAAAGAAGAGAACGAAGAAGAGGATTTTCTCTCTTTCTCTTGAATCTCTCTCGTGTTCGCCAATGCGGCGACTCGTCTGCTTCGCTTCGTTCCTGGCGAAGCAGCCGAGTTCAAGAGATCGATATAACCAGCCAGCTCGACCACTCCCTCCGTTTGCAAGCTGACCAATCGAGGATGACTGACCATCCCCGGCTGGTGCGAGTCTCTCTCTCTCTCTCTCTCTCTCTCTCTCTCTCTCTCTCTCTCTCTCTCTTTTCCCTTCTTCTCGTACAACGGTGAATTACATGACGTCATTGTACGACGCCATTTTCAAGGCGCGTGCCAGAAAGCTACGGGAGCACCGACAGATTATGCCGCACGAGAATGTTCTATGAAGAATGCCCTGGACCCGAAAAGAAATTTATTACGACCCCCAATTCTTCCAGATCCCGAGTATCGTATCTGAAAATGCTCGGGCTTCCATATCGATCCGATTCCGAGCGCCGCAGATCCCGGAGATTGTGGATCCTGGGGGCTTTCTTAGACGCCGCTTTTAATCGGTCATTAATCGCTTCGGCTGCTGAGACCACCTTAATTCTACACAGTTTCTCGAGCTCGGTCGAAGAAACTCCGAATTCTAGTTTCACGGTAGATCAACGATAGATCTCATGACATTTTAACATTCCGCATACCGCGGCACCCAACGCCTCGGTAGCTGCATGATTTAAAGGCATAGCTCCTTCAGATTCTACTTCGGCTCCTTGAACGCGGTTCATTTGTCAGAACGGTGAGAATGTCGAGTCTGTTCATCGAAAAGCAGACCGCAAAACTGGAATTGCATCGCGGATAAATAATTCACCCCACCGCCTGTCCCGTAGCTAATCGGTAGTAATACACGTCGGACGCTATTTTAATCCTCAAGCCAATTAATCTTTCAAAAGAGGAAGAGAGGAGGCACAGAGAGGAGTCGAGCTAATTAATCTAAAACCAAACTGCAGGCCGGAGATGCCTGCGCAGCGGATAAATAATTCTCAGCGCGGTATCGGAATTTGTCGATCTGCCCTCTGAAAGTAAATTAATGATGACTTTGCAGTGTGCAGCAGGCAGGTTTAACGGGTTATCACTTCGCAGCTCTCAAGCTGTATCTCAAATTCCGTAGATTCAATTCTCGCACCGTCCAGATTTACCTACATCTCAGCCACGAATTTTTCCGCCTCTATTCGTGGTGGCCGATCGATATTTACAAGTCTCGAATATATCTTTTGTAGACTACACAAAAGACTAAAAGACATACCGCTTTATAAATGCTTCGCCAGCTGAGACAATTTCTCGAGACTAATTTCACGCGTTTAAATATGAGCGAATATTCTCGAGCGGAATACACGAGGAAATATTTCACATAAAAATTTCAGGCCAATTGGCCCATCCCATTCAGATTGAAACATTGTCATGTCTTCTTACATGTTCTCTCACAGTATCGCGAGTAGATGCAGACGCACCGCGTCGGGCCCGTTCGAGCGTCGCGCAGTAGACGAAAGCGCGGCGCGTCCGTCTCGCTCGACGCCGCGAAGTGGACGCAGACGCTCCGCGTCGGGCCCGTTCGAGCGTCGCCAGTAGACGAAAGCGCGGCGCGTCCGTCTCGCTCGACGCCGCGAAGTGGACGCAGACGCTCCGCGTCGGGCCCGCTCGCGCGCGGCCAGTAGACGAAAGCGCGGCGCGTCCGACTCGCTCGACGCCGCGAAGTGGACGCAGACGCTCCGCGTCGGGCCCGTTCGAGCGCGGCCAGTAGACGAAAGCGCGGCGCATCCACCCCATTGGAGTATCGTAAGTAGATGCAGACGTTCGTTACGTTCTCTCCGTTTCACGTTCGCGCTGGATGCAGTCGCCTCGCGGTCGGCGGCTCCTGTCACGTACGCGCTACTTCGAACAGCTTCGAGAGACTTCCCCACTTGCGAGGAAACATGCGTCTCTTACTCTCAACTCATCCACGATATATTGAAACCTCGTTAAAGCGAGACACATCCCCGAATCTTTTTTCGTTGCAATTCTCATGTGAGATAATATATATTCGATCGTTCTAGCCGAAACGTCGCAAAATAAAAATCCGGTAAAACTCACTTTTTTTAGACAGCCGACATTATTAGCAACAAGAATCGACTATAAACTGACGCGTGGGGCGTCGTTTCCAGCGAGTTCGCTTCGCGAATTTGCTCGCAAAAATCGCTCGCAAATCGACTCGAGTTGATTGATCGGTTCCTTTTCCGTCGCTCGACAGAAACCGACAGTGCCGATCTGTTTTTCCAAGGACGAGGCCGACGACACGGCTCTTCTCACAACGGGCATGCGACTGGCCGCGAAATAAAAGCGGCGTCTCTCTCGCGGAGAACCTTGCCATGTTTGAGAGACGCTTACGCGTCAGCCGGTAATTGCGATTTATTTCTCTTAATCGCCGCGTAAACGGCGGCCGATTTATGCGGTCCGAGTTAATTTCGCGCAATTATATAATTACCGGGTGCAGCCATCGCGCGTGCGCAGCGAGCCTAATCGGTTTGCGGAGCGGAGCGCCGTAATGGCGGCACTTAAATTTAAAGACACTTCGGCGACTTCGAGTTACCCCTCGTCCAACCCGGCCGCTCTCGCGGCTCACCCTCCATTACTCTTCGTGAGCGAGTCCCTTGATCCTTCGGCGCGAGCTTCCGCTAAGTTCTTAACTCGTAAGCCGAAGTTTGCCTTCGTACTTGATAATGATTGGAGTGCGCGCTCCGCCGCGAGTAGTGAAAACTTGGCGATATCTATCTGCGACTTTGTTCGTGTGCCGACTCGAAAGAATCCAGAGCAACTCAAATTTGCAAATCGGAATACTGCAGATGGCAAATCGCAACGATGCGAAAAGCAGCGACTGGAAAACTGGACCGATTTTCGTCGGACGATGAGACACTGCGATCTTTCGATTTACGAAACTCCTACTCTTGCGGTCGGCGATCTTTTTTCCGCGAAAATTTTGACTAACCGCGCCATTACACGTACCATGTCTTCTCGTTTGCAAACGCAATGTCACCGGACGGTCGTGGCTTTCGTTTTTACCGCGTTAGACGTTCTGCCGACGACGAATAAGTGGGAACAGCAAGAGGAATGGCAGAGGGTCGGGATTCATTTTGCGGCACGATGCTTGGCCTCGGCGTATAGCAAAGTGAGGGTACAAAATCGATACTGGAACCTCCTCTCCCCTTCTGGGGATGGATGTCACTGTTTTCACGCTTGGCAGCCATGCCTTTCGTCTAAGGAGAATGGAATTCAGGCAGGCTAGGATCTTGGTAGTCGAGAAAGTTAGATGGGACGCGGGGAACTAAGAATTCACATGCAAAAGTAGCTTTTACTCACGGTTTTCATCCTGCTACGTAAAATCCAACAAACTCGCTTGCTAAAATTAAAGAAAAATTGCTTTTCCAAAATTATAAAATTTATGATATTCGAGGTGGAGGATAAATCATTTATGACGGATATATTATTAATAACGACAACGTAACAAAAGAAAGGGTTACATGAGACACAGCTCAGCTACTCTTATGAGATTAAATGTGTAGAGGGTGGGGGGGGGGACGAGGTTGAGGGTGAGAGCCATGTGTAAAAACAAACTTGTGAAAATAAAGGTAATGAAAATTCCGGCGTGCCGCACAGGACGCCTTTCTCATTTTCCTTATCCAACGCGAACGTCGTTCGTCGACGCGTCGTCGAAAATTGCAAAGAGACCACACGCGAAATCGTGCGACTGCATCAAGGGTAAACGAGGGAGGACACGAGAGTTGTACTAGGGTGCAGACAGATGGGAGTGGTCTCTGTAATCACGATGGGCGTGGTTTTTCACGGCTTGCTGCAGCTGCATCCCATGGGGTGCAGTAAAGCGCGACCGGATTTCTGTCACTTTTATCGCGCGAGAAATGTTTCGATGCGTGATGCGTCAAAATAAAGAAAAAAAAAAAAAATAAAGAAAAAAAAAAGAGAAGAAAAAAAAGAGAAAGAGGACAACGCATAAAACTGCTACATTTTCATCGAGTTACGCGAAATAAATTCGCATTGAAATAAATTCAATCGTTCTCGCATTTGTCCCAAGTAAACTACTTAGCATAATCATGTAATTGGCCGCTTTTTTCGCACACATTGAAATTCATTTTGCGTGTGCGCGCGCGCGCGCGCGCGCCATCACCTACCTTCTTCCGGAAGACTCGAAATCGCAGAGAGTACATTTTTGCCGTCGACAGCTCGTCGGGGCTGCGCGACCGAATTCCTCGGCGAGTTTTCTTCGCGGCAAAAAGCCCGAATACGCGCGGGCTCGAGAAATGTCATCTTTCTATGCCGCATAATCTAACGCTATTTTTCTACCTCGCATAATTCACCGGTGAGCGGCGCGCCGTTCAAGGAGCGCAGAGCTCGGCCAGCTCGGTGGCGGCAGGAGCGAGATGTTTTGCGGGCGAGTCCGCGGGACTTTTTGCGCTGCGGACGATTTCGGTGGGTGAACGCCGAAGGAGGCCGTATGGATCGCGGCTCCCATTAAGCCCTTATTAATTGCGAGCATCTGAGGGACCGACCGATCTTTCTTGCGCGCTACCTGCGCGCCATTCCGCTGGCCGAGCCGAGCTCGTCCTGTCGTTCGACACGGCAGGACCTTTGATGCGGACTCGATATGCCGACGACTCGTATACGAGTATACCGGATGAAGCAATGCGCCTCGTCGCGAGGACGCGATAAATCAGGAATAGCCGCGGCGGAGATGTGTCGTGGTCGCGGTCGGTTTCTCCAACGACGAATGATTATGTTACTATCCGCAGTTCCGCGGCCCGAATATGAACGCGACGATTTTCGCGGTCGCTTCGTCGAAACGTCCAACGACTATCGCATGCAATCGCGTTCTAATTCTTCTCTCTCTCTCTCTCTCTCTCTCTCTCTCCCTCTCTCTCTCTCTCTCTCTCTCTCTCTTCCTTCCTGTCACTCTGTCCCTCTCTCGTTGAGACCCGAAGCGATCTAAATAAATGCTCAAACGCGTCCCCGAAATAGATTCGCTCGCCGGTGCGCATTCGTCGTTGACGAAACCAAACATGGAAAAGTCTACTTACTTACCGGAGAGGGGTGCATAGTGGCCATGAGGATAAGGCGGCGCCGAGGATGCGTCGACGAGGGACTGCGACGGCGTCGCCGACGTCCACTCCTTGTAGGTCGCCGCGGCGTGCGCGTGATGCGCCGCGTGGTGAGACGTGTGATGACCAAGGCCGCGTGCACCACCCAGAAGAAGACCCCCGTAGCTGGCTGCCGCCGCCATGTTATGGTGGTGGTACTCGTGCACCGCCCTGAGGGATTCGACGCGCATTGCGGGGTGAGAATTGCGAGGAGCGAATTGCCGAGGGGCGCGCGAGCGGAAGGAGGCGCCTCTCATCTCGCGGAAATGCGAACTTTGCGCGCACGATCGCGAAAGCAAAAGCAATCGCCGATATGATGGGGTATGATTTTAGATCTGTTCTCTGCGGCTGCGCCAAATTGCCAATTGTCTACATTTAAAATGATAAGTGGACGTGGAAAAACTACAAGGTGATTCAGTAAGATACAAAGAACCGATCTATCAGCTCGCAACGATGCGTTACGTCCCCCCCCCCCGTGTATCCCGCGGATCGAAATAGCGTCGCGTTCTTGATATCGTGCCACGCGATTACCTTGATTACCTTGATACGATTAGTATAGAGATCGCGCTGAGAGACGCGCAATGTAGCGACGCACAACGTTCATCATCGCGATGTGCGACATGGATCTTATCCCGAACACTTGTGAGAACTAAGAACCTTCGAGTTGTTAACGTTTTCGACGATACGGCCGAAAGGGATGAGCCGGAAAGGTAAGAGGGCAGAAGAAAAAGAGAGCGACGGGGGAAGAAGAAGAAGAATACGAAGAAGAAGAAGAAGAAGAAGAAGAAGAAGAAGAAGAAGAGGAAGAGGAGGAGGAGGAAGAGGAGGAGGAGGAGGAGGAGGAGGAGGAGGAGGAGGAGGAGGAGGAGGAGGGGGGGAGGAGGAGGAGGAGGAGAAGGAGGAGGAGGAAGAGGAGGAACAAGAGGAACAGCGACGCGGTTTGAAAGCGAAAAAGAAGAGGGCGAGCATGTGAAAAATACTGAAAACCGTCGGGAGCAGGTAACGCCGAGATCTTTAGCACTGATCCGGCCGTGGCCGTCGTATAAATTACGAGTCTGTCACCGTCGCCGTAGAAAGAGGACGGAAGGTATCGGCGAGTTTCTCTTTGTCCTTTTTTCTTCTCTCCCCCTCGCGTTCAATTTCCCTCTCCCCGCGTTCCCACGTATAGCGTGTAGCGTGTCTTTTAGGACTTTACTTTAGGATTTTTTTCCCTACATCCCCACATCGACATCGACACGACGCGTCCCCTTAATCACGTCACGCATGCAGAGCCAACGCGATCGTACGACGCTGAATGAGACGCCGATTGAGAATACAAAGTGTCAATGTCGTACGTCCCGATGTTGTACGTGAGCAACCATGTGAGGGCGCCATTATGCGAGCGAAAATGTTGAATTTTGAAAAAAGAAACGAAGAAATTCAAGGAGATAACGAAACACACCGAATAGTTGATCCGACGCGACTGAAGGTCGCGTTTAGAGAATACGTATGACCCGTCTCGCTAATTAACGCCCGAGCTATGTTGCATTTAATAGCGTACGCACGCTGAAAAAAGAAATTCCTGGCATATGGGCCCGGTTTTACGTCCCCGGCGTGTGCTGGAATTACACGCGATTACTCGATCACGAAGAGTCTGCGCGTGTCTAAGAGTCAATGGGACGTGGACACCGCATCGATATTCCGTCGCGCAACATTGTAAAGAATGTCTATTAATGGACGAGGGGGACCGGCAAGAGGGAAGCTATGCTGTTGATGTAAAACGGAGAAATAAGAAAGAGAGAGAGGGAGAGAGAGAGAGAGAGAGAGAGAGAGAGACAGAGAAAAATAGAGAAAAACAACAACGATCGGTAGCACTGACCTGTGGTGATACTGCGGGTAATGCGGATGCCACGGATCCGTCGGGTACTCGTAGACATCACCGGGATGCTGACTATTCCAAAAGGAAGGGGGAAAGTTCCTCATGGACATGGGGGAGATATTTTCTGCAATAAAAAAGAAGACAGTTTCAGCGGCGCGCTTTTAATGGCCCGTGCGAGAAAACGCGCGCGTCTACGAGAAATCCTCGAGAAAGAGGCAGTGACAGAGAGGGAGAGAGAGAGAGAAAGAGAGAGAGAGAGAGAGCGAGAGAGAGAGAGAGCGAGAGAGAGAGAGAGAGAGAGAGAGAGAGAGAGAGAGAGAGAGAGACAGAGAGAGAGAGAGAGAGAGAGAGAGAGAGGAGGAGGGGAGGATGTCACTCGTTTCCTTTTATCTTCTCTCGCGAGACTTTTATTTCGCAGCCAGAAAATGTCTGGGGCGGCCGGAAGGTCCTGTGTGTCGATTGTCCCTGTAATTCCAACCCTTCTACGAGGGCGCACATTTTGGCGCCTGTGCGCCGAGATCCCGATTCGAGAACGGTCTACTTGCGCTCGTAAACGTCGCGCGACACCGGTTGTTGCTGCTTCTACGTTGATGATCACGGACAATTAAAAAGCGCCGTATACGTGTGTCGTTAGGGAGAAGAAGGACTTCTGGGCCGCAGAGCGCCATAAACACCACGGCGCCACGGACCGGTGATCCCCGAGTGATGATTTCCACCGATAAACCTCGCCGCGGACTGTCTCCCGACGAAGTGGACAATCACCCTCGGGGAAACGAATTCCAAACGGTTGCGCTACCAACCACAGACCTCTTCGTCTTAAGCGGCGGGAATAAATAACGTCACCGGCCGGCTAAATCATCGTAGTTTGTAACGGCGGGAGTAAATTAGCAGCCGGTATGCCTCGCCTAGAAGATAATCGAAGTGACTTTAGCCGGAGATGAAATCGCGCGCGCTCCCGCGCGGGGGGAGGGAATTGAAAGCATAAATCGTGCTCGACTGCGCGGTCGTCCTTGCGTTGGTCCAGCCTTCGGACGCGCGTTCCGATTGGCCGGGGATGGGTAAGAAGAGAAGAGAAGAGAGAAGAAAAAAGGAGGGAAGAGGAAAAAGAAGGAAGAAAAAGAGAAATAGAAAAAAGGGGGGGGAAAAGGAAGGGAAAGAAAAGAAGAGGAATCCGATGCGAGCGGACAACGCAGGGAGGATCGCGGGAGGATACACGACAAGCTTCTGGCTTCAGAGTGGCCGCTTGTAAAACAACCGAGCGGTGCCCTTCTGCCTTCCGCCGATTCGATCCCGTGGGATCCTGCCTGCCCGTTTAGCGAGATCCTCCGAAGGCGACCCGCGTCCGTGGGAACGACACGGAATATTTTAATAAAGCCTCGTGTCCCAGTCGATCCGACTGCACTACTGCTCGATCCTAATTGTTCAGAGCAATGGTGATGTGCGATTGGCGACGCACGATGTGACACGACAGGACAATGATCTTTCGCGAAGTAATCGCTGGCAAAAAGGCTGCGACTGCGAATTTGTCGAGCGATGATCCTTCGAGGGTCGTCGAGGGAAATTATTCGCGATAATGTCGTGCGGCGTTTTGTATTTCGTTGATATTTTCTTTCCTTCTTTTTTTGTTTTTGTTCAAGGGCTACGGTCGCAACGAGCGTGCGCACACAAGCTTACGCTCGTGAATGAGCAGGTATCTCTTATTATATTATGGATTTTGACACGGGAGCGACGTTTTACGATGACGGGAACGACGAGCAGGACGACGGCCCAAGCGGCAAGCCGCTCGTCGAAATAGCGGGTCTTACGTAAACGAGCGAGTCATAACGCAGCGAGTTATAGCCCCGCGATAGCGCGGTAATAACACCGCGCGCGATTAATTAATCGCACGCGAGCGCTAGCCCCAACTATCTGCAAACGAGCCATCAATTAAATTGATCCTCGTTTACCGGCGAATGAATTTCCGTTAAGTATGCACAAGTGGCGATAATCAGCGCTGTATCTCGATCACCGCTCGGTTATCTTTTCGTTTCCCTCTTTCTTCGGAATAGCCGCGCAATCGCCGCATAGACGACGCACAGACCGACGGAACAACCGGGTGGGGAATGCCATGCGATCAATGAAAAATTTGATCAAGACTCTCTGTGTGTGTGTGTGTGTGTCAGAGAGAGAGAGAGAGAGAGAGAGAGAGAGAGTAAGTAATTAGGACATTTTTTAATTAGGTAATTGCTCGCTTTCTCTCGGCTCGATTCGGAAAACTGGCTTCGGCAAAATCGAATGTAGATCTCAACTAATTCCCTCGATTAACGCGTGCGCGCGTGGAAAACGCAATGAGGCCATAATTAAAGAATTCTACACGCGAGTATGATCTTTCAATCTCCGGGAGACAAACGCGGCTGCCCGGCGGGGGCTTCGTGGGACCGTTCACGATTCCTGTTCTTTTCCGTCTAGTATCTACCTCGTTCTCGGTTCGCCGACTGTTCTTTATTTATTAACGCAATTAAAGAAACAGAGTGTCGACCGTCCCGCGCGCTCGGCTTTCTTCTTTGCCGATGCCGCGACCACAGAGAAAGGGGGTACCGTTCTACGTGGAAGGGAGCGCCGAGGGAGCGGGTAGGAAGGGTTGTCGAAGGCTGGTTCGCCAATAAGTACCCGCGTGTTCGAGAACTTCAGAAAACGCCGACGTTTTAATCGACGGCCGGCTCTCTCTCTCTCTCTCTCTCTCTCTCTTGCGCGCGCGCGCGCGCACGATAGCCGCTGTCGCGATCAGGCTCGCCCTTAAACAGCGTGACTTAACAAGGGGCGAAAATGTCCTCGCGCATTAATTGCACGATTAATATCTAATTACGAAGGACATCTCTCATCGGCGAAATATCTCTCAGCGTCGCGCTAATTAAAGGATATCAGCACCTTCGAGCGCGCAAAGCGCTTTTTCCGACTCGACCCGGCTTACAATTCATCATAAAGCCGTGTCGGTCGTCTCGTCGCAAGCACACGTAACTTTTCTCGTTTGCGCGCCGCCTCAGAAATAACATTCCGTAACTTTCCTGCGCTCGCGAGCAAAACAATCGCTGTTAACTTCCCACCGGAACCCGTCGTATTTTTCCGAGCCAATTACTCAGATTCCTTTTTAATTCCGCGAGAGCAACCCTTCGTTTCTCTCTCTCTCTCTCGCTCACTCCGTCTCTCCGCTCTACATCCTACTCTTCTTCTCTCGCCTCTTTATTTTGGCAATGCGTGCGTTCGCGCGCGCGCGCGCGCGTTTAAACTCAAAGTCGTTCAGTCCTTGTACGCACGACGTTACACCCGGCATTCCGCGGCTAAAACTGTCTCTCCCGCGATGTCGCCCCTCCACACTCTAAATCCCCTCTCCCTCCCTCCTACAGTTGGTTGCAATGTTCTCTCCTTCAGCCCTCCGCCCCAGCCTCTTTTCCCAGCTTCTCCCAGAAGCTCTTAATTTACCTTTCGTACGAGCGCGCTCGCGGCAAGTTAACGCGCCCGGCGAAAGAGAAGGGCAAAGAGCGAGAGACATCGAGGGGAAAGCAAGGAGTCAGCAGGGAGGCTGGGAGGGAGGGAGGGAGGGATGAGGCGTAACAATTAGGTCGTGTTGTCTTGAATTCTAAGCAGGCTACTGAACTGATCCTCCGGCACCGTGGTCGGGATAAATGCGGCCTTAAACGACACCGATATAGACGAGCTTGCCGATCGCTTGCCAAACCAGCTCGCGTGCTGACAATCCTCCCTCTTTCCTCGATCCCTCGCAGCAACCCTCCTCCTTCCTCCCGTCGTCCCGCGAGCGCGAGCGCGAGCAGAGTTCCCTCTGCTCCTTTCTCCTGGCTCGATCCGCGTTTTAAGCCGGCACGAGTACGAGAGCGAGCTACAATTGTCACGAGGCTTGTTAGCCATGTTGCCGGCTAATGGCGTACTTCATTACCCGTCACAAGACCCGCTTCGGTATCATTCGGCTTCATCGAGACAGGAGGCAGGAGGACGAGCCTCACAAAACCCGATACCCGCTACGATTCCGCTACGATGAGCGACGCGAGTCGAAATTATTTCAGACACGCGCGCAAAGTAACTCGACGCGGAAAAGTTTCAACGAGCGCCGGCGGCGCGCGGCGTTTCCGGCGAATCGCCGCGTCTCGCGGTTTCGTTCGAGAAAACTCACCCTTCAGCTTGTCGTGCGCCAGGGCCCGCTGAAAGTGCTCCTCGACCTCGGACGCCGCATCGCCTCGGTAGTGCGTAAACACGACGCAGTTCGCGTTGACGTATTGCGCCCTGCTCTCGCCGTCGTCGGAGTCCTCGGTGGTGGTGCCGGCACCTACACCTGCGGGTAGCACGTTGCGCATTTGCGCATATCAGTGCGTTCATCCTCATCAATGCCGTCGCGATCGAACGAAAGACAATTGCTCGCGACCCTTACCGTCTGTCGATCGGTCGTCGTCCAACGTTCGCGACGGTTGCGAGGTGGTGGTGGTGGTGGTGGTGGCGGCGGCGGCGAGGGGTGGCCGTGGTTGCGGCGTTGGCCTTGGGGATGCGGGACTCGGTGCTGACCCCACGGAGCCCGCGCTACTCGGTTGACCTTGAGGGACGCTTCCGCCGGCGCCGCAAAGCTCGATACCGGCGGTTTCCAGGGACCTTTGGTGAACGTTCAGCTGCAAGCAGGAAGCAATCGGCGAGATTAGTCTCACGCGCGTCGACGAGAGCTCTGTTTCTTTTTGTGACTATATTTGAGGGAAAAGTCACACACACACACACACACACACAGGGAGTAAAAGTGACGCGAGAAATCGAAGATGTTTCCGCACGTGTTGGCCTTTACGACCGTCATATATACTTTCCGAAGCTTATCGTTAGACCTTTACAACCCCGCTTTGTCTCTCGGATCACCGGAGGTTCCCGGTGGGAAAATCGAGGATGTTATAAAAGTCCTGTCGTTAGATTTCTATCAATAGTCTCGATTTCACGCGTAAAACTGCCCGTGGCGGTTGGCGGCGGGGATGAAATAAAAACGACCGGCTCGAAGCGGACGAACCCTCGCGAGAGGGTTCGCGTCGGGACGCGACGGAGTCGTTATTCGGCTCTGTGAGACGACGCACTGTTTATCGGTTAACAGGCTAGCGATAGCGGTTAACCGGTTGGACGTTTAGCATTTGACCAATCCTTAATGAGTGCCATTTAACCGGTTTAATTGGTCGGCCGATGTACAGTTTGCGCGCGGCAGTACGATCGGTATGCTGATCGTCGTGACGAATCGATCGCTCGCGCGCGGCAGTTTCACGAGCGAAGCTGGCGAGAAAAGCTGACGAGAAAAGCTGACGAGAAACCGGCGCGAAAATTCTGGCGCGGAGATTCCGACGAGGTGAGAATCACGCTCGAACGCTTCACGGGAGCTTTCCCGCTCCCGTGAAAAGGAGGATCCAAAGGATCCTCGGGGTCGAGGAGATCGAAGAATTGGAGAGGCAGGCACATCGACGTGCTCCACGAACGACATCATTCGCGAGCGCTCTCCTCCGCGGGCGCTCCGAGTACCCGGAGACGCCCGGAGATCCGCTTCGTGGCGGACGTAGCGATCGACGAAATTCCCGGGCGGCAAATCGCGCGTCGGGAACGCGCGCCAGCCAGCCAGCCAAGGAGAAGCGTGGCCGAAGATCGCGGCGCATTGCTCGCGTGGCACAGTGATCGCGATGATGGGGTGGCAAGAGAAATACGAGCGCGTAAATGCCGGCGCGTTTTAACGGCGATAGCCGGGATTTTCAGCGTGACATCGGGGCCATGCGTTTTCTCGCGCTATAAAGAGAATGTCGACGACGGCGTCCGCGGGGGGTGACACGGGGTAGCCCATTGACTTCCACGCGTTGCCGACGCGCCGCACTTCGACACCACTCGGAATGGCCAAGTGGTTCAACCAAGCCCTGTCCTTTCCGTCGGCCGGAATCGCAACTTTTCGGCTGCACCGTCCAGCGAATCAAGTTCTCGGAATCGAGTTCTCCTCAAGGAGCAGCCGCCCGCGCGGTGTCTTAATCGCGCACGGAGGTATTCAATGAAAAATCCAGACGCTCATGCAATGCGCGCGATTGACCGTAATTAACGCAGATAATCGTCGAAGGCTACTTTGATACGTCGAATGTATCGCCGACACGGTGAATGAGTGTGGATTCTTGCCTGGATATCCAGCGCTGATTTGATCGCGCGCGCGCGCGCGGTAGTGGATTCGCCTCTCGTTCGATTCCGCGGGAGCAAAAATGCGCGTCGATGTCCAACAAATCACTGGGAATCGTGCTTTTCCTGCCTCTTCCGTTGCCGTCGTCGTCGTCGTCGTCGTCGGCGTCGGCGGCGGCGGCGACGAGCCGAGCGTTTCGTTCGCTACCCCGCCTAACCAATTACGTGCATGCATCAGCGGCGCACGGAAATAAGCTGACGCTGATGTATGCGCCGGTCGACGGTCGGCGGAAGGACGGGGGAGCAGGCGATGAAGAAGAGGAAAAAGACGAACGAGCACGCCTCCGAGAGAGAGATGCTATCGTTATCTACTCCAATAAACTCGGGCCTGGCGTTCCACGGGGCAGTACATCATCGCCATGCCGCACATAAAGTGATGACGAGCGATGACCCGTGCTCGCGTTCGCGCTCGGGGTAAGCGTCATCGAATGAAGGTATATATCCGCTTGTCATCGTGGCTCTTGCGACTGCTGATTGGTAGGCGGTTCGCGATGAAAGGCGGCGGAGCCTTTAAACCTTGGCGTCTCGCGAGGTCGCGCCATTTGTTCGCGAGCGATCGGCCCGCATTGTCGGCGATTACGTCACAACTCGCGGTGCACACCATGTTGCGCGCTCGTCGCGGTCGTGTCTGCGGCATCGGCATGGCCAGGTAGCAGATCGTCGTTTGATGAGCCAGGTAGCACTGGATAGCCTGGATTCGTTCGAAATCTCTCCCTGCCGCGACGTGTGCCGCGGCACGCTCTAGATCTTACGACTTCAATATTCCCAAGCCGGCGAAGGGATTTTCAAGTTTCACGAAAGATCGACTGGATCTCTCGCCTTTGGCGAGAGTGATTCGAGTCGCCAATCGATAACTTAGCGAGAGATCGACCTCCCGAAGGCTCGAAGGTCTCGAGGTAACGCACCTTGTCCGATCTCTTGGCAGGACACCCCGCGCGAAATTCAGCGCTCGCGCGCGGGGACGAGAGTGTGGGAGATTAAATCAAGGAGCAGCGGGTCTTCCATAGATTACCACGGTAGAACATCCAGCGCCGGTCGGCCGGACGACAATGTGGTAATTAATTGAAGCAAGACCGTCCCCGACAGCCTCTCTTCCTCTTTTGCTTTTTCTCCCTTCGCTCCGCGCAGCCAACGAGCAGCTCTAGCCAAGAGAGCTGCTCTCTCGCGGCCTTTCAAAGCATTCCAAAGCGCGAGTCCGCCCGTTCCTCTCCACGGCCTCCGCTCGCTTCTTCTTCTTCTTGCCCTCTCCCGCGTCCCCCCTCCCCTCACATCTCACCCCTCCACTTCCACCCGCCGCCCTTCCTGCCGGTGTCGAGTCATTTCACGAAAGGCCCGAGGCTGCATCTTTATTTCTTTCCCTTTTGTCTTATAGATCTACCACACACAGGACTATACGGTGTATCGCTGGCACACACGGCACTGGCTCTGGCCACAGATCCTAGCGCTTCTGATCCTAGGCTCGTCCGAGGTAGTCCCCCCCCTCGGGAGGGGGATCATCCGATGTTCTCCGTTCTACTTCACCGAAGTTCGCTGAACTCGGTAGTTCGGCGTGGGTTCAGCGCGAGTCGAAAAGTTTTCATCGATTTTGGTCATATTCGCGTCTTCATCCGCATTGCAAAGAACTTTATCCTTTCCCTTGAGCCGGGGAGGCGGCAGGTATCCTAAATCGTCCGCGTCTTAAACTCGTGTTGTTCGACCCGTCTCTCGCGTCCCTCGCGTGGTGTCTCGCGATCGTCGATTTGCCGTCGATTTCCAAGCACCAAGCACCGAGGGAACTCTCTCGGCTTCCACGGATGCTCGATACCCACGCTCGATACTCCTCGCCCATGTTCGGTCTTTAAGGGCGACGTCATCGTGCCGCGAGCCAGGTGTTATTTATCGCCTCGCGCGGCTGCGACGGGCGGCACGCCGAAGCGGGTAACGAGCAGGTAATCCTTTAGTCAAACCGCGGGCCGCGCGAGTACGCGAGTTTGCATTTATATCGCGAGCCGGCGATATTATTCACGGTGTATCGCGGCGGAACACATTAAGCGGATACCGGCGCCGCTTCTTTCGCGGCGGAATACCCTTATCAGCGGGTGGCGCACCGTTTACTCATTTGTGGACGTCTGGTAGCACTTAGCTGTTATTATGAAGCCAAGTCCCGCGGGAGAGATAAAGCGGATAGTACACGCTAAAGTAGACGATTAGCCGCTATATACCGCGCGCGCGCGCAAAAGCGGCCGGAGGTAGAGGCAATAGCGCGAGCTCTGATGAACGTGGGAAGGCACGTAAGGGAAGGAGCGTAAGGGGAGCCCCTCGGTCTCCGAGAAAGCCCGAGAAAGCCAACGGGGATATATCGGTAATCTGAGCCACCCAGTGTTTAACGAATATGACTGTAAATCATGCGGCAGTCGGGGGGAGAAGAGCGTCTCGAGAGCGGGAAGAGGAAGCGGCGAAAAAAGCCGGAGATATAGGACGCACGAGGAATCTTGTATGCACGCAACGCCCCGCAACGCTTTCTCCCCGCGGCGCAACGGGCAGAAATTGGGAGGCGAGGGCTTTCCTCCCTCTCTCGGCTCTCGGTAGTCCTGCGAGCTGTCGCGCGTCCTAGCATAGAAATCCAGCGTGCGCGGTGACGATCGATCAAATTGGGAATCCCAGGCATCTGTAGTAACACGGTGTTTATCTCGAGACACACTTGCAATCGTACGTGCGAGGGACAGCGGGGGGGGGGGGGGAGAGGAAGAGAGAAAGAAAGAGAGAGAGAGAGAGAGAGAGCGATAAAGGACAGCCCGAGTTGACGTCGCAAGTAGGCTGCCGAAAAGATCGCAGGGAGCGAGCGTTACACGCGTTTCTACGTTATCTCGGTGAATGATCGAGCGTTCGCGCAAGGTGCTAATTGAGAGACGAGAAGAGGCGCCTAAACCTCCGGGAGGAATCTCTCACCCTTCAGTTCCCGGCCTCACGCGTCTGCCATCTTCGCGAACTACGCCGGCCGATAACTGTCCGCGAGAGTCCGTAAATCGCTCGATTAATTAGCGCGAGACGGCCGAGAGCGCGTTGGGCGTAAGTATGATCGAAGTGACGTGTCGTTAGGCCCCGCTGGAATCCGGCTCTATTTATCGGCTTTACGATTACACGCCACCCGGCGAAATTCATATAGGCTCGGCTTATTCGGAGAGCCCCGGGATTTCTGCTGCGCTGTCGGGAGACTTTTCGCGCGAGCGATTACCGAGCCGCGGAGTGATGCCCGCTCGTCGTTGGAGGACGATGAGTCCTCCGCGCGATCGCGATCGCTTAGATCGTTAGATCGTGTCGTGATGAGGACGAAACAAACGCGATGCAAGTAGAATGGACGATGAAGAGAGAGATTAGAGGGAATCCGCGAGAGGAAAATTAATAAATGCAGTCTCGGACGGAGAGAGAGAGAGAGAGAGAGAGAGAGAGAGTTTTGCAAGTTGTGAAAAATCGATAAATTTGTGAGATTCGGGATGAGATCGTTTTCGGAATCGGATTCTCGAAATCTTGTCCTCGCCAAGAGGATCTTTTTATCGCTGAAACAGCCTTTCGAGATCGCAGCGGAATCGCTAACAGCGCTAACAGCGACGCGGTGACGGCGACTGGCACGATTTCATTGTAATTTGTCGGCGAAATCGCGGCATCGTCCACCTGGCGAGGCCGCTAATGAACTAAAGTTAAAAGCGAAGGCAGCCCGTACGGCTCGCCGACGTGGCTTATCGATAGTCGCGATCCCCAGTCGGACTCCTCTCATCTTCATGGAAGATAGGAAAGTCGTGTCGATGAATGGCTGTGTCTGGCAAACAAATTGCAAGATACTCCATGGCTGCATGGCAGCTTGTTACCAGCTCTCCCCCCTTCTCCCTTGCATCCCTCGCCTCTCCCGACTCCTTCATCCCCCTCGGCGGCGAGTGATCCTTTTCAGTTTCTTTGGCGTATCGCCTCTTATTCGATCGAGAAAGTTCACGATAGAAAATACGAGAAACTAAAATCCCAAGAATCTCCCTCCTCGCACGACCTGTGTGTGTGTGTGTCTCGGGCGTGTAGACTGTGAAGGTGTGGCGATTCTCAAAAATTCATCAAGCCCCCGAAGCCCACGAAAGATCCGACAACGCGAACGAGCACATGTCGCGTATGTCGCGGGATACAAAAAATCTCCAAGCTTCTCGCTCGCGCGTGTAAAAGCGCGGAGACTTCCACCGGAAGAATGATGAAAATGCCAAATTAAATCACTCACTTCCAAAATCCGGCTGTCCCTCAAATCTACACCTATACCTCGCGGAGCTGCAGCAAAATTCACGGCGAATATTCGCGACAACTGCGAGCCACGGTCGCACGTAAACATCGCATTTTCATTGGACAACGTGCTCATGGACCGCGAACTTTCAATAAGCTGCTGAAGTACATAGTAATAAGCTGGTAATGGTCCCGGCCGGCGAGAGCATAACCCGCGGGCGCTGCGGTAGGTAGCCGTCGTTATTGGTCACCGTATCGGATCAGGTCTGATAAGAGAGCGCTAAAAGCGCTCCGCGTCGCCGCATCTTGGGGCCCCCCTTCTCGCCGTTTTTATTTATTCATTTATCTCCCTCCTTCTCGCCAGAGGTCGACCTTCGGTTCGTCGTTCATCCTCCCTCACTCACTCCTTTATCTATCCGGCGGCCGGAATCGCGCTGAGAGCGAGTCAAAACGGTACCCTCCGCAGCTCCGTCGTCGTCCGGAAATCATCGCGGAAGTTGAATCGTCAGAATCGTAAGTCGCGTTGTAAGAGCGAGCGTACGTAACGCGAAGCAAGTTGCGGTCATTTTGCATATTGGATATTAAACTTAATTTTAAAGGATCTTTTTATGAGAATGAACGTTTATTTCGAAACAATAATGATAAGTACTATGTTACTCAAAGTATTGTCCATCGTTAGCTGCAACTTTTTCCCATCTTTCCAGTAAAAGGCGCATTCCTCGGCGAAAGAACGACTCGTCTTTTGTGGTTATCTATGCCATCCGAGCCATTTTTTGATATCTTCTAACTGAACTGAAGTGCTGGGCAGAAAGGTGATTCTGCATGCATCGAAACAAGCGGAAGTCTGAAGGAGCGAGCGGTTTAGCGTTGTCACGCTGGAAAATCACTTTGTCGTGTCTTTTGGCGTATTCGGGTCGTTTTTCCCATCGACTTCAAACGTTTAGAGACGGCCATTTTTACGGTTACATTTAATGCTTCTGCCAATGCTTCTTCAAGCGTTTGACATTGATCTTCGTCCAGCAATGCCTTCAACTCTTCGTCTTTAAACTTCTTCGCTTGACCAGGGCGTTCCTTGTCTTCCAAATCAAAATCTCCACTTTTGAATCGTCTAAAGTCCAGTGTTCACAAGTTCAGATTGACGGAGCATAATCCCCATAAGCTTCGGACCAAGCGAACCAAGACTCTCGGCTGCCGATTCTTTCAAATGGAAACAAAAAAGTAACACTTGCCGCAAATTGCGCTTCGTTGGCACAAAACTCGACATATTGAATGCGCTAAAAAATATATATTATTTACACTTGGGCCAAATGAAATATACTGATTCTGAAAGCCTAATGACAGGGCTTTCACACAGGAAGTTCAGGGGCTTCAGTATGGGCCGATGCCATTGGGTGCTCTGGTTGCGCCATCTCTAAATCCTTTAAAATTAAATTTAATACCCCAAATTCTTTAAATTTAAGTTTAATACCCAATACTTACATACTCGTAGCCGAGAGCATGCCTTTGCGCTCTCGCTCCGGCGACGGCGCTCACAAGATGACGCGCTTCGTGTCAAAGAGTGTCGAGTCCGAGTCGCGTTGCGGAGGAGCCGAGAAATCGCGAATGCGCGCGGGATACTAAGACGTAAGCGATCACATTTCGCGAATAATTCCCGTCGATCGTGCCGGCACTCGCGTTTTTCCCGCTCATTATGGCGAGCAGTCCCGGGCTCTTAGAAGAAGCACGGCGCGACTCGATTAATATTGAACGGCTCTCGACGGCCGCGACGGCGCGAGCCGAGGCTACTACCGATCGAGAGAGCGAGCCTAACTTTTCTCGCACAACTCGGAAACTTCTTCGCCGCGTGCTGCGGATCAATCATTCTTTCTTCTTCCACGCATCGTATTGCCCCCGATGCAAGGATATTGAGGACACTCGCTCCATCTCGTCTCGATGCAGCGAGGACTCTGATTACATCGAGAGATGCGGGAAACTCGCCTGCCTCTCCCTGTCGATAGCCAACTACGCTGAGAGTCTGCTCGGAGAGACTAGCTCATGATATCGGAATCAAGGCGATGCGTTTGAATAAACAAAAGCGTGTCTCGCGAAATATTCAAGGGATCTACCGCAGAATATAGCGCAGAGGTTTGATCAAAAAGTAACGAGAATTTTGAAATTGCGCGCGCTATATCTCGTCTGTTCAGTTGATTCTTCTCTTGTGTGTCGGTGGTACTACCAGTCACGTGTACGTGTCAATTTTCAGGCAGCTGCGACGCTTAGTATGTGTTTGGCGAGCGAATGAGCTCGTAGACGTACTACAGGTCGGATCAGAGATCCGACCGCTTTGCTTATCCAACAGGTCTTGGCGAAACACAACCACCTTATTCCCCGGGCGTGGCTCCCTGTGACTTTTTCCTATTTCCCAAACTCAAAAGGACACTCAAAGGATACTCGACGTTTCTCGACAATAGATGAGATAAAGGCGAAATCGCAGCAGATCCAGAGATCCAAGAGCACGAGACCTAAAGAGACCAGTGTTCCACCAGTGTTTCTCATGAGACTACGCTGGAT
Source organism: Harpegnathos saltator (assembly GCF_003227715.2). Taxonomy (NCBI): domain Eukaryota; kingdom Metazoa; phylum Arthropoda; class Insecta; order Hymenoptera; family Formicidae; genus Harpegnathos; species Harpegnathos saltator. The sequence continues at coordinate 459,442 of NW_020230483.1, forward strand.
CAGTATAAGTGTATAATATCACAGGGGATGGTACAAACATTGAAGATTAAACAAATACTTTCCGAGAAAATAAAAAATTCTCGCTACTTCTTGTATCAATCACCTCGTACACTCTCCAAAGTCCAGCGAACTTTGGAGACTTGCTTCTTAGCATCCCTTGTCCTTCGACACTTGGAGCACTTTTCGCTGGTCTGGTTTTGTCAACGTCAACGAGATTCGTCGCTTGACGGACGCTAAAAATATGTCGGGGCAAATTATTCGTCACGGTAAAATCACGGGGGCGATGGGTTCCGGCGTGCATGAAACGCACGTCGCTGAAAGCGGACGCGTGCGCGAGCACGCGCAGAGAGAGAGAGAGAGAGAGAGAGAGAGCACGCAAGCGGACGTAGCAATGCGCGTGTCGCAAAGAATGGCGATCCTAGACTAAAAACAGAACAGCGCCAAGGAATGCAACGCGTTGCGGCACACCTTGCCGTTCGGAGCGGCCGTCAGCCGACGACAGCGGATCCGGCGCGGCGTGGCGAACGACGTCTACACGGCGGACACGGCGATGCGACGGACTCGCCGCGCGACTCGATCGTCGCGGGACGCGCGACGCGCGCGTCAGAGATGTAGCAAAGTCGCGCCGCGCAATAATTGTCGCATATCTCGACAATGCCGGCGACAATCTTGTCGGGCGGTGTAACGTGTTACTTTCCGCGGCGATTCCGAGAGTCGCGCGGCTGTGAACGCCGCGAGGTTCGATGCCGCGTCACGTTGAGCGCGTCAGCGCGATTGCGAATTCGATCGGAGAGACGATCGAGACATCGCGGACTGCGGAGAGTGCACGTTTCTGAGTCGACAGACAGGCTTTTATCCCTGGCGGGCTGATTTCAGCCAGCGGATCTCTTTCGGAGAAAAACAACACGGCAACACGACGCGCGGTGACTGATGAGATGAGTTTTCGCTACGGAGAGTTTTCGCTCCTCCCCGTGAAAATGATCTCCGCGAGATCTCGTCACTTTCGTGTAACGTGTGTGATGCGCGCCGCGTTCTTCAGCCAGAGTCCGTCGCCTCAGGTACGCGTTCCGCCAGTGTAACACGCCAGTGTCCGACAATGCGAAGGCAACTGGGTTGGGAAACCTGCGCCCGGTAATGGTGTCCGGTTGCCGATCATAAATAACGACGGGTCGCGTGGCTTCCGCGATTCTACGAAGCGTCGGCGCCGATTTCGCTACATAAGAGAGCGCGCGCGACGCGCGGCGATTAATTTTCGCGGACACAAATCACGCTTGCCAGGATCGCGTATAGACCGATCGTTCGATCGATCGATCGATCGATCGATCGATCGATCGATCGATCGGCGGAGAGTTAAAGCGAAGGTGAGGAGACCATTGGCGCCGACAGCTCGACAGCGCTGAGGCAGCGACGCGGCTAAAAATTGTAATATTCATCGATTCTGTATTACGATTCTGTATGACATTGTTGTAACAACGGCTCTCGATTATCGGCCAGAGAATTACGTTGCAAAAAGCAAGAAGAGGCTCCCGTCAATCTGACAAGTCGCACGAATTAATTCTGAACGCAGGATTAAATAATCATTCGTAGATTAGCGACTCGATTGTGTCGCTGAACTGTAAATCTACAAATCGTCGAGCTGATACGCATCTTTCTTGGCAAAACCTCGTCTCCTCTCTCTCTCTCTCTCTCTCTCCCCCTTCCGCAATGGTGCCGAGTCGGCTCGAGTCGGCGCCCATGGCCCGGAGGCCAGGAAAAAAGGCACGAGGCGTCTCAATGGCGACACGAGCCTGCTCCGTGGAAACTAGCTCTCGAGGAAAACCTCATTCAATTCAATTCTAATGCCGCCAGCGCAGCGCAGCGGCCGAGTACGCGCGATCCCGCCGGGCTCGCGGGAGCCCCGGCATTTACGAGCGTTTCGAATGATGAGAGTGTTCTCACTCAGGCGAAGATTCACGACGAACTGAGTCCGAACTTTCCGAAGTGGAACCCGGAAACCGGCTTCGTTCGCAGAAGCCGCGAAATGCGATCGCGTTACGAACGTCGCGCGCATCAAATCGAAGAATTTTAATGAAACGCTCGCACGCACGTTGACCCCCTTTCCTCGCATCTGATCGATCGCGCTCCCTTCGCCAGCCTATCATCATCATCATCATCATCATCATCATCATCATCGCGGACGACGATACTTTTGCGACGTCCCAGCTACCGGCTACCGGCTGCAACACACGTACCGTTCCAGATAGCTCCCGAGCCGCCGAGCGCCGAGCGCGGCATTTAGAAAATCGCGCGCGCGCGCGTCTTTGAGCGGCGGCGGCGGCGACGCGTCCCTTTATTAACATTAACGTACATTTATTACACCCACCGCACCGCACGTCGGCGGGTAACATTGAGGCTTGTCGACGTATTAGCGAGTAGCGGAATGCTTATGATTTTACGAGCCTCTTTAATATGCGCTTAGCTTCCGCCGGTAGCTCGAGCTCGCGATGCCTCCGGCGCGGGCTTCTTCTCTCCCGTCTCTCCCTTCTCCGACTATCTTCTCTATCTTCTCCGACCGTCTCCTCCTCTTCCCTCCCGGCATGCCTCCGTACGACATTTTCTGCTTAACCTTTGAACCCCCGCGACCCCGCCTCCCCGAAGCCCGAAGCGGCAAGTGCATTCCAGCCGAAGCGACGATCGTTGAAAAATCCGACCCACCAGTCCGGAAACATCTATATCGATCCGACGGACGGAAGGGATCGAGCATGGTCGAGCGGCTATCTGCATGCAATTATTATCGCATTGCGTGCAACATTGCGGGAGGATGGATCATCTATCTCGATTTGACTGGCCGACCGAATCGGCGCGGCGGCGTTTCGACGGAGTCTCGGAGTGCGTTAGAATTCGCGAGCTTGACAATTCCCTGGTATATTTTTGTATTTGTACTTTTCAACAATACGGACTTGTTTTCGGCTTAAAATACAGGCAAAATACAGGCCTCGTTTTGAAGAAGAACGAGAGACACGGTGGTTCGGTAGTTACCGCAGTATATGTAGGCGGGATCCCATGATCCCCCCGTCCCTGGCCTGGCGATGCCATTCCCGTAGGAATTGTGAAACGAAATGCCGAGACACGCTTTTCGCGGATCATTTTTCACTCTCATAATCGCTCGTCTCATCTCGACGCTCGTGACATTGCACTAGTTGACAGTGACGAATCGACAGTCCTCGAGTCAATCCTTGAGTCATCGGACAATGCCAGTGTCTCGCTGTGGCCGCCGCGTCTCGTGACTAATGAAAATGTCCCGCCGGATCGAAAATGAAACAAGAGGACCGTTCCCGCATTATCTTTCGCGCGATTGCACATCGATTAACGATTAGCGGTGCGCCGAGGAAAGCCTGCGCTCGCACCGCGTCGAAAAAGAACGAAGACGAATTAATGTTGCACACGCTCGATCGTTGAATGCACATTTGTTCGATCTTGCGGCGAAATTTAAGCCGAGAGCGCTCGGTATAATTGACGACGAAGAAAATGACGTCTTCATGTCGTCAATTTTATTATTCTCCGATTGTAACACACCGGTATAAACCCAGCCGTTGACAATTATCCAACGGAGGACTAGTCTCTCTGGATTCTTTACTTTCCCAAACAGACAGAACAATCACGGAACGCCGCCATTAGTTTTGCGGGCGGCGGAAAAAGCGGATGTTCCCGAGTGCGCTTCATTTCGATGCGCGCATCCCACAGCGTTGCGCCGGCGGCAGATTTACGTCCTACGCGCAAATGATTCCATCAAAAACGCGGGTTCCATCAAAAACGACGGATGACGGTACGGTTTGCGCTCGCCATGCTTGTTGGAGCGCGCAAATGCAACGCGTAATTGCGAGGCATAATTGCAGACCCTTTGTTTCTTCAATTACTCGTCTAGACTGGCGACCGGTCGGCGCGCGCGCGGGGGTCGACAGAGAGAGAGAGAGAGAGAGAGAGAGAGAGAGAGGCGGGAACGAAACGCCTCGTCGGAAGTAAGAGAAGAAAGAAAGAAAAGGCCGGCATATAACTGGCGGGAATTATGGCGGCTAGGAATTTTTATGAAATTACCCCCTCTCTTTCGCTCGTCTTTTTCTCGAGCGAGCGTGCGAGCAATATTGTTTCGTGCGCGGTGAAAGTGCCGAAATGGACGGACAAGCGGAAGCGGGTTCCAGCCACATCCCCGTCGGCATGATCGACACGATATCGCAGGCATGTAAAAAAAAGGACCGCTGCGGGCAGGATTCGAACCTGCGCGGGTAGAACCCAATGGATTTCAAGTCCAACTCCTTAACCGCTCGGACACCGCAGCTACGGAGGATTGGCTCCTACGTTGTTGTGTCGTGATTATTTCACAGGAATGTGATTATGAAATACCGACGAGAGAACACGGAGGAGGCACACACCAGTTGAAAAATGAGGAACAAAGGAGGAGGGGCTGGAAAGAGAGAAAAAGACCGATCGATGCTTACTTACTTCTAGTCGGAAGCACGTACAATTAGCAGTTCGCTCGACGTCACAAATCGATATCGATATTTTCTGATCTCTCCCCACCGTTTAACGCAAGGATCGTCAATTTTTCAGATCCTTGGGATCGCGATTTCTTCGAGCCTAAGATCCACGACTCGGGCCGAGTCCTTGGATTCTCGGATCATCGTATCCTAACGCGCGCTGTAACTCAATGAGTTAATCTCCGATCAATTAACAGTGAATTCTGTTTGCGCAGGTACTTAGGTAAGAATTTCAATTAGTGGATAGGATAGGTGGAGAGAAAGAGGTGGTGGTGGTGGTGGTGCAGGAGGAGGAGGAGGAGGAGGAGGAGGAGAAGGCACACCAATCGAGCTAAGACAATTAACGGAGAGTTCGCGCTCAGGGTCGCGCTTCCGGATTTCAACGAGTCAACTGCACAGATTAATCGGGCCTCGGTGTGTTCTTTGCGCATGGACTTTCTTCCGATCGAGCGTCGCGTTAAACGCCATAATTGAGCCATCGTCTCGGCTTCTCTAATTACATTCGTTACGAGATCTCGAGATAATCTTCATACGCGAAAGGGCTCGCTGTATCTTCGTGGCTCCCGTGTCTTGTCGTACATTGTCGTGTATTTCCTCGAACTCAAAAAGAAGAAAAGGAAGCTCCGACGAATATTTTCCGACGCGGTGAAAATCCTGATCGCTCGCTCCGATCTCGCGGCCGAAATGCGAAAGAAATAATGCAGAAATTAAAATATCCCGACTTGAGAACGATCGATTCGACACGAGGCGACCACCGCGGCACGGCGTTGCTTGTGCCAACGAGGACAAGGGTGCGGAAGGGTGCTTTGTGGTAAGTTTTTCGAGCGAAAATGGGGAAATTCGCCGCGGCTGATGAAGCGAGCGAGGAAAGTTTATGAGCTCGGAGGGCGGCCGACTAATTTTTAAACAAAGCCCAATTTCGCAACTTCATAGTATCGTCGCGGTCGTTATTACTCGCCGGGATAATAAATGATTATTACGCCGTCCAGAGGAGGGGGGGGGGCGGAAGGACAAAATGGAGCAGGGTAGGTGCCCTGCTGATGGTGGTGTGAGGACAAAGGTGGGTGAAAACTCTTTGAAGTTTCCTCGCTCGGTTGGAAGCAAGCCGAGCGACAAACTCTTCGATATTCGGACGATGAAGAGCTCCTCGTCGCGGCGGAGGGCAAAGGCAAGCCAGCAGAAGCGAAAGATCGCTCTTACAGAATCAAAGCTCGCCCGTTTACCCTTTAACGGCTGATTATCCCTTTCGTGTTGGCCCTTCGTGACAAAAGTTGCGCGAATCGCACGGCGGCTCGCTCTTTCGACGATTCCGCGGTTCTTATGGGATTTCCTTCCCGAAATACACGCGTGGTCCCTCTTTGTCACCCCCCTTTTTCTTTCTCTTATCCTTCTTCTCTCCTCTTCGTCGTCGTCGTCGTCGTCGTCGTCGTCGTCGTCGTCGTCGTCGTCGTCGTCGTCGTCGCCGACAGGTCGTCAATGAAATAGCTGCGAGCGGTGTCGCGAGACACGCGAAATTGATGAAAGTATGCGCGCTGCGCGCATTCCGCTCGCGTTTGCCGTCGAGCGGAGCGGAGCGGAGCGGACTCGCGCGAGCACCTACGATTCCGCCGCTCTCTTTCTCTCGCCCTCGCTCTCTCGGTCCCTTCTGTTCTTTATTAATGAGGGAACATTCCCGGCGGGATTCGCGGCGTCTCCGTCTTCTCTCTCTCTCTCTCTCTCTCTCTCTCCCTCTCTCTCTCTCTCTCTCTCGTGGCTGGATGCGCGACTCACACAAGCGGAGGCGCGAGGAATCCCACGCGCGGAAATCAACCCGCGCGAGCGAATGAACGAAAAACAGATGCGCCCGCGAGAATCCGAAATCGGCGCCTCGTCATCGTCCTTTGATCCTGAAAACGGCTGCGAGCGATGGTAACGGCGAGGCCGACCGGCCGACGCATTTTAACGTTGTCGGCGGTTCGTCGGATGCATCCAATTACGAGGTGCGTCGTGGCTTCGCGAGCTATTCTCGCTTCGGCCAGAATCTGGCATCGATCATGTCCGGCAAGCCGCTAATCAAGCTGAACGCTAACCGAACGTTTCGCCGAGAGGACACGATGATCGGCGTGCGCGTTGAGAATATCTCGCGCGTCTTACCGTAGCGGGGAAATTTTCGAACGACAAGCTCGACGTGCAAGCTCAGATTCAAGGAGCGCTTGATAAAGCGCGAGCTTCTTCTCGCGATCAGGAAGAAGAGATTTGCGGATCCGACATCGCCGACGGCGGCAACGAGTCGACGCATTCTCGCTTAACTTCGCTTTACGGGCAAAAGGGTCAAAGTTCCACGACGAGAGAGAGAGAGAGAGAGAGAGAGAGAGAGAGAGAGAGAGAGAGAGAGAGAGAGAGAGAGAGAGAGAGAGAGAGGGAGGAAGGGAGTCCACACTTCATCTTCCCGAGAGACAAACTGGAAGGAACAAGGCGAGGACATTGAGGAGCCGGAGAGAGCGCGGTTTCGGCCTTCGGGCCCCGCTGCGTGAAGATGTACGGATAAGGGGGATATAAATGGGTCCTGGCCGAGGTCCGAGGGCAAATATAGACCGGCGTAGGACGTGTCAGGGAAGGATTCCCTGGACCGAACGGGACCGAATAGCACCGGTATGGAAATGCGATCGGCTTTTAAACGTCGAGACGCGCGCAAGCTATGTTAATTCCCGCGCGTGTGAGCCGAGGTGTAACTTCTGTTTATCTTCGTATCGGTGTAGAGAGAGAGAGAGAGAGAGAGAGAGAGAGAGAGAGAGGGAGAGAGAGAGAGAGAGCAGAGTTAACAAATACACAGACGGACCACCTGCGAGAAACGCGAGAACCGGACTGTTCGTGTCCGGTAAAATCGGCCAATTCGCCGTGCTCGTCCGGCTGCACTTTGGTCTTTGCCAACGCAAAGGCCGGAATTGTCTCGCCGCGCTATGTCGTTACGTGCCGCGAATGATATCCACTATTGTATAAACCAGAGATCCGATCGACGCCGAGAAAGGGGCCCCGATGAAGGAAGCTCCACGAGTTCACCGTAGACAAGTGGTCGATTTGTTGCGGAAGAGAATGGGGAAAAGAAGCGAGATTTCGGAAACATTCGACGACACTCGCGAGTGTTTCCGAAGGCTTATCCATCAAGCTTGAGAGATGCAGCCTCGCTCGATTCTCGCACCCGGACCTTCGCACACGCGTGCTCATTCATTGTTGTGGTCCCTCGCGCGCGCATCTCGTCTGCCGATCTGATCCGCATGATGGATTCACTTCGCGTAGAGTGGAAACGCGAGCGACGGCTACGAGCGGTGGCTGACAACGGGAAACCAACGCACCGGACGATCCTCCTTTTTCTCGCGTGCGCGGGCGCGAGCGTGTGACGAGCTTACACGAAGTCTGCAAAGTATAACTTATGGTAAAAACAGCCAACTCCTTGTAAAGCAGATACAGCTAAGAGCCCGGCATTAATGGCGCCATTTGTAAGCCGCGTGGTGGCGCGAGTACCCTGCGATAATATTAGGTCGTCGCGCGAGACACGGGATTCATCCTCACCGCTGAATATCGCGCGCGGCTCTTCCGTAATTAGTCACCGGATTGTTCACGCGTTATCACTAAAGCTAAAGCGATCGTCCACCCTTCTCCTTCCGCCTCTCCCTCCCCCTCCCCCCATAGGCCGTTCTTCATCACCCTCTTTCTCTCTTTATCGCTTCATTCGGCCGATATTTCGAATCTCAGGCGTCGGCGACGGCTCCTGAGGCCGTCTCAGTTTCCCGCGAACGCGGAATCCGCGGAATCTAAACTCCGACGGAACGGAGAATCCAAAAATGGGATTTATGGAAGCGTGCTCTCGAAGGATCCGGTCAGAAGCCGAGAAAGCACGGCAGTCGCGGCGGTTTGAAATGCTGATGATCCGACGGAATAGACATCCGGGGAATCCGTAGAATTTATATATTTCGCGGAGGCTTATATATTTTATGAAAATATTGACAAATTGCGCGGTGCCCCCCGCCCGCCCCGGTGAAGATTATTGTAAGACGGCATTCCTTGTGCGCGGATAGTTAAAAGTGACGCGCACTGTAATGCACGTCGCGCCCGTAACGGATTTATTAAGAGAACCGTGGAGGAAAAAAATGAAAATACTTTGGGGAGTAAGGCAGCTGCTGCGACTATTTGAAAGGAATTTCGAGATTAGAGGAGATGCCGTCGCGGCCGATGAATCATTCCGGGCACGCGATTTCTGGCATTCAAAGGAGGCGTTAAGTGATTAAACGACCAGTTGTCATCGGTGACATTAACATATTACGTGCTTGGCAGCTAGAGTTAATGCCTTGTATCCAAACTGCTCGCCGTAGTGCGCGCGGGAAAGAATTATATATGATGGAGACGACAGTCCTCCAAGAAAGCGTTGAAATGATCTTGAGCGCGGAGGAAAAGAGATCGCGAGAGATACTGCGAGGAAGGAAGAGAGGGAGAGGAAAGCGAGTCTCACTCCGTTGTAAAAAGCGCGCTGAGGCTGGCGGACCTTTCTAGCGAGCGGATAAATAACTTTCTAGCTGAAGGCGACACTCTTGATGCAATTATTACGTGTAATTCGGCCGCTCGGACATTAATGAGCGATCAGATTCAAAGGCAACCACCGCGGCTGCTGGTGGTGCAAAATTCCGCCAATGAGAAAACTATGCCGAATCGTCTCTCCTTCTCTCTCCTTCTCTCTCTCTCTCTCTCTCCCTCTCTCTCTGTAAATTACACACCCCGCGTTCTTTAACGTGAGATAAACGTTCGACAAGTACAACAATTATTTACTTATTGGATATTATCGCGCTGCGCGTATCAACTTACGATTTTGCGATTTCTCTTTCTCTCTCTCTCTCTCTCTCTCTCTCTCTCTCGACGCTGAACTTTTGCGTATTCGCAGCTTTGCTGTCGCGATTAAAAATGCTATATATTCGTCATGAAGTATGGAAATCTTCTGCGCGGTTGAGAGAAAGAGAGAGAGAGAGAGAGAGAGAGAGAGAAGGAAATAATAGCAGCTGTTATCGCGCGTTATCGCGTCTGAGGAACGTCGAGAATTCGCGTGCCAAATCCACGGGCGATTCGTCCGGCAAAAAGAAAGTCTCGAACCAAGCTTCACGGCGCTGGCTGGGATGCGGAGTAAGTTTGTAATGTGGACTTGATTCGATGGGAGGCACGGCGTTGCTGCAAAGTGAGTTAATATAGAGGCCCTCTTATGAGGCGCGAACGCTTCTCTAGTTCCTCAGGATAATACAGACGCCGCATGCTGCGATGCGTGCAATTAAGGGCACGCGCGAGAAGGATCCCGGAGGAACTTGTGATCACAGTGCGCTCAGCAGAGGTGCCCGCGTGTATGGAAGGTCTACTCGGCACTGTGAATACCGGAAAGTGCAGCGGGATTTTCGGCAAGAAAACATTTGTTCAAATCCACTACGAAAGTGGCGATTTTAACGCTGAACTTTTGCGTATTCGCAGCTTTGCTGTCGTGATTAAAAATGCTATATATTCGTCATGAAGTATGGAAATCTTCTGCGCGGCTGAGAGAAAGAGAGAGAGAGAGAGGGAGAGAGAGAGAGAGAGGGGGAGAGAGAGAGAGAGAGAGAGAGAGAGAGAGAGAGAGAGAGAGAGAGAGAGAGAGAGAGGTGATATGTCGAACGAGCGATGGAAAGCCTCGAAATATAGTCTGACGACGCCACATATACGAAAGTCGTATAGTGAAAAAGACGGAAATCCAGACGAGCCAATTACGACAGCGGCAATAATGTAAACTTTATATTTGACAAGTTTGCACTTTGATCAGTCGGCGAAAGTTTCTCGCGGGCGAAAAAATGCGCGAAAGAAATCAGCGCTGTTTCGCTGCGACCGCTCGCGCGATTAATTCAACGCGCATTCATATTCTTGGAATAGTTTCGATTTTAATTAAAGTAATGGAATATTCCCGCTATTCAATATCTATAATAAAGATAGATAGAGAGAGAGAGAGAGAGAGAGAGAGAGGAGGAGGACAGAATTACATATAACAAAGCGTTCCCGTATGCTCGCCATTAACGTACGCTATGTGTGTACGCTTATTACAATATTTATTAAAACTTGGCGAAAAAGCATCGTGTACGATTTTTCGTTTAAAATTTGGCGTGTCTCGACTTAGGCGCGATCTTATCCGCTTGTGAGATTAAAGGAACCCACGAGAGAGGTCGAGGTGACAGGCCATCTCCCAAAAGTGATTTATGCCGACATGACTACTTACCGGCTAACTTATGGTGTTTACCGATTCAATTAGGGGTACAACCGGCCGCCCCTTAAAACGAGATACATTTGTTTCGACATTAATTTACGGAAACAGCCCGCTGTCATAACAAAACTATAATAGACCTTCGGCCGGCTGGCGCGCCGCCAGGCTTTAGTGGTCGCATAAAATGCGTCGGAATGTTCGCTGCCACATTGTCCTCGGCCACGTCGTAAATTAAATGCCCGAATCATTTTTATCGCGATCTCGCGTGTCTTAATCGCATCTCGCGGAACGTCGCGCGCGCGCGGAACCGAGCCGTCTCCCGAAATGTAAATTGCACGCCCCGCGTTCTTTAACGTGAGATAAACGTTCGACGAGTACAACAATTATTTACTTATTGGACATTACGTCGCGCTGCGCGTATCAACTTACGATTTTGCGATTTCTCCGTGGCAGCGTTTCTCCAGCAAAGTTTCTCCGCTGGACACCTTCCGCTCGTCAGACCAAGTCTGAGCTGTTTGTTGCTTTAAGCTGACGAAGCTCTCGAAACGCTATGAAAAACGAACGAAACGCCGAAACGGCAGGCACGCGGCGTTTTTGGAGCCAAAGACAATGTCTGGCTATTCTTTCGGCGCAACGACGCCGAGACGTCGAACAATGCGTCGCCTCTATATTTACATGCCCCAAAGTTAGTGGCCCGCGTGAGTGATTCATCACGGAAACAGATGCTGAGATCCTAGGCGGTCGCATCGCCGAGTTCCTAAGACGGCGCGAGTTCTGCAGTTCTCTTTCCCGACCTCCCGGACGCTGAGAATCTTTCGCAAGCTCGCAAGCTCGCAAGCTCGCTTCCGGGAGGAGAGGATTGCTGTAAGAGCGTGTAAGGCGAGAGTTCCTCTCGAAATTCAAATCGATCGCGCATCGAAGGACGAGGGGGTATGATATGAATGATAATCCCCGACGAGAAGGAGCCCGGAGAGGCGGACGGACATTTTTTTCGGCCGGGCTCGCGCGCTCATCGAATGAAAAGTTGGCGGGAGCACTGAAGAGGGCGGCAGCTGGCCGGCGATGCGACAAATCATACGCTGCCGGACAGCCTACACGTCGACGTGCGCTCGAGCGCAAAACCGCGAGCGCACGTGCAAGTCGAACGTAGCAATGTAACCGGTGGCGAATCGCCGGAATCCTCCTAAACTCCCTTCCTCACTCGCTCTTTCTCGCTCTTTCCCGTCGCTTTTCCCGTCGTCTCTGCTTCTCTGTCTCTCGCTTTTTCTCTCTCACAAGATTCGTTTGACGAATCGTCCCTAGATTTACGAGACGCCGTTCCGCTCTTACGCTCATCTATTTGCACGGGGCAGAGTGTCTCGGGGATAATTTAGTGGCCTGTATACAGAGCCTTGGGACGCGAGAGCCTTGCAGCGTGCGCAAAACGCGCGCGGGCGCGATCGCCCGGGAGACGGAGAGTCGCGATGAGAAGAGAGAGAGAAATTGCGAGTCCCGCTTCGCGAATATCACCACGACCGAGCGAGGTGACCTTCGCGAGAAGCCTGGACCGGCTGGAATCGGCCGTCGTTGGTGGATCGAAAGGATCCACCTTCGCCATCCTCCATGTCGCCATGTCCGAGTTCGCGTCGTGCACGGGAGAGATTAATTAGAAATTGTTCGGCGTATCTAAGCGAGAGATCGAGTATCGTGGACCAGCGACATTCGTCGGTATCTCTTTGATACGTCAGCTGCCCGGGCAGACCAGTTTTGCTTGCCGTCCAGTCCAAATATCTGGCCCAACACGTGTCACGGCGGTCGTCGGCAGCCGGAAAGACCGGCGAAGGCTGTCGATACGTTGGGCGATCTCGTTCGCTTCGCGCGTAAGCCGACGACGAGGAAGATCCACTAGGATCGTTCTTTCCGCTCGACGCATGCCGTGTATACCGAATACGTATATTTTGACGAAGGACTAGATCGCGCGAATTCTAGCCACGCGGCGGATATCCGCGGTCGTTATTTTCTTTCTTACGTATTATACGACAGGTAGCCGCCGAGGAGTATCGAATGCCGGGAATGTAAAAACCGTCGTGGGCTTCTACGAGGCGCATGGTTATCCGTCGAGTTGAAACGGCGCTTCCAGCCGAAGCCGAAGGGCGAGAGTCGATTTCGAGCTCTTTAAGGGAGCTCCTTCTCGCCTTCCTCGCTGACGCGCCGCATATTAGTGTCCCAAATGCGAAGGGTTAGTGCAATCGCGTTCCATTAGCATTCTGTTAACGGAATTGTCCGGCAAAGAGAGAGAGAGAGAGAGAGAGAGAGAGAGAGAGAGAGGAGAGCCGCTGAATCGCGTCGGCGAGCGAAAATAGACAACTCGCGAGGCAGGCGGCATCGAGAGAAGTAAAAGGGAGAAATCCCGAGAGGGGCGGCAAGAGAGAGTTCCGCGGGGTTAAACAGCCGGTATTTCAGTAATGGAGGCCTTATCGCCGGCTACCGCAGAAGTCCGAGTTCTCGTACTCGGCGACCAAGTCGGAGGCTCAGATCGCGCGCGGCCTCTCTCCCGCGCAGAGTCGAGCCGCGCCGCGCCGCAACGAGAGAGTCGAGTCGAGACTCGACGGCGTTTATTAATTCGCCACTTACCGCGCATACCCGCGGCTCGTTTCTTCCGATAGAGATGAGGAATTAACCGCGTTTATCCCCTTTAACTCACGTGGCCGCGCTAATCGCTATCCCGCTCGGAACCGTCGCCGTCAAGACGGCCAAAGTCGTAAATAAACGTCGGTCGTTTCGTCGCGCGCGACGAATGTCGCGACCTGACGATTGTCTGACGTTCGAGCGACCTCGAGGCGCTAGGACTTTCGGACCCGCCGTGAACCCCGCGCGCGTTTTCACCCTCGCGGGTGCTACCCTGAGAGATGGTTCCTGGATCCCGAGGAGCCTCCGACTCCATTTTTATACGCTCTCGTGTTTCCCGCGACTACCGTTTCGTGCGAATTTAATATTTAATTCGCGCTCCTTTTGCAGACTATGATAAGACTATCACTAATTAAACTTCTAGCAGCATGGCTGGCAGGCAGGTTTTCTCACTCAAATCTCTCGGTTTCTCACGGGTGCTCGGACAGATCTCTCGAATTAGTAGACACCTAGCCACGCTGATGTCATCGTCGCGCGCAATCCCCCAACTGCGAGAAAGGCGCGCGTTTCATCAAGGCGACGCGTGTTCATCAAGAGTCCCCGCGCGAGTTATAATAACGCTTGGGGATATTGCTCGCTGTTCCGCGGCAGCCTGGATTCCAGACTTCTGACTTGCCGTTGGTGTTCGTAGCAGTTAATCTCGCGATGGTGCACGCTTCGCCGGGATTACCGGGCGGCCCGCTTGTCGTAATTGCGTTTAAATATACTTGAGTAGTCACGAACGCGCGCGCGCGCGCGCGAGAGTTCGGCGACGAGGATGCACACGGGGTGGCAACGCGCGGCTCGTGATTTGTGGCTTCGGCTTCGTAACAAATAGACGCGCGGGCATTTTCTCGGACACCGGGTGCGCGCAAAGTGAACAAAGACAAATGGCCGAGCCGCGCGACGCACGTGACTAACGACGAGCGGGTTGATAGCTGACGCGGGATTTTTTCCCTCCAAAAGATTCGATCGCCGCCGATCCGCCCCGTCGCGCCGCGCCGCGCCGCGCTGCGCCGGCGGGATTTCTCCGGGCTGAGATACCCCGATATATCCCGCGAGGGTTCTTTCGCGCCTCTGCGACACGAGACTACTAGACGAGCACGGGAATCGAAGAATCGGGATGATCGTTCGCGGCTAGAGAGATCGTCGGAGAGAGATGAAGTTCAGCCGGCCGTGAGATCTTCAAGGCACGGAGGATCATCTCCGCGAGATGTGTTCGCTCTCGCTCTCGCTCTCGCTCTCTTTCTTTCTCACCGATGCAATCTCGCGTTCTCTTTCGCGGGGACTTCTTTTCCTCATTCTAGGTATCCGCGGATCCTAGAAGAGGATGCGAGAGGAGTCGTGGAATCGAGGTTACGGGGATATATATATATATATATATACGAGACGCGAGATCGAAAGATTTCCAGGGTCTCTGAATGTTTTTTGCTGTCGCAACGAGCGACCGCGAGTTCGACCGTGGACGTGTCCATCTGTCCGCGCGAATCTGCAATTCAATGCAACCGCCTCGAGCAGAAACGCGCATCCGCGGACTTCTTTCTGACGAGGAGGACACACTCTGACGGCACAAAAGAAGCGGCTGCCGCTTCCGCGACACTTCCTCCTCCCTGCCACCCTGCTTCCCTCCTTCCGCCTGCCTCCTGTTCGTCTCTCCTCCTCGTCGAGGCTTGGCTTGTTTTCATCGATAACTTTGGAACGCTACCGCGATTCACTCTCTCTCTCTCTCTCTCTCTCTCTCTCTCTTGTTACAGCGATACCGCGAACGATTCGACGAACGATTGTTTGTTAGTCGGAATTTTTTATTCACGATAAAGCGCGCGATATATTGATGTCGCGAGTACTGTGCTGTATTTTCCTCTTTACACAATTTCATCGTCTTCGCAAGACGATTGATTACGGGTTTGATTGTTTGAAAATCTTTTCCAAGCGTCCAAGTGCCCGCCTCCCCCCTCAAGGCACACCGGAGCGAAAGAGCGTCGATCAGTTTGGACAAAACGAGTAATATCCGTGCGATCGGTTACGACAGATTCGTGATTCCGGCAGTTTGGCCAGTCGGATCAGGTCTCAGCAGGCGAGCAGCCGCGATGGCTTTTTGCTCGATGAGCAACGGATTGTCCACCGTGGTGTTGTCTTTACCTTTACGGCACCCGTGGCCGATTCTCGATCTACCGGGACGCCGTTTTATCTGAGCCACGCGGGCGCCGATCTCCACCGCCGCTGCCGTCGGGTCACGTATTAATTTTTTCGTTTAAACCGGTAAGGCGAGTTCACCTCGATTTCGCGGCGATTCGGTGAAAGTTTTGCGCGTCCCTTTTTAGCGGCCAGTGCCGCTGCGCGGCTGCGACACTGACCGCTGTTGCCGCGAGGGATAACGCTCGATAACGTTCGCGGCTGCGGCTGCGGCTGCGGCAAGCCATCCGGCATTTTCGGACACACGCGCGGCTCGTTTGACTGAAAATTAGACGACCCGCCGAAAGGCGAATGAATCTTCTGAAACCAAGATCAGCATTCAATTCCGCTCGTTAAAGAGAACCTGCTTTAAAGGTCCGCGTCGCTACGGTGACATTTGCAGAAAGAGAGATATATGCGAAGGAGAGCGAAATATCCTCCAAGGATGAAACGACACGTCTATATGTTGCGCAATGCACGGTCGTCGGTCGTGTTCGCCGTGACTGTGAAAGTTCGCCGCGGCAGAAACGTCAGGTTTTCCCGTTTTTAAGTGGCGATAAAAAAGTCAGCGACTCGGACTTCCAGATCCTGAATTTATCGAGACCTCGCACACCCCTACTTACGGCTCCTCTTTCTATCCGTACCGCACCGTTTGATCCTACCGCGCGGTCGAGGACGTCGCCGTCGCTGTACCGGTCTGAAGTATCATCGTCATGGCGAGCGTCGATATTACCGTCCCGTGTGTGCGTCTTTTATTTCCAATTTTTTCTTTCCTCCTTACCTCGCGTACATTGGCGTGCGTCGAGGAAAAGTCAGACGCCGTTCCGTCCGTGACGATACTTCTTGCGAAAAATTTCGCAACGTAATATGCGCTCTCTGCTATCTCGCGCGTATCTCTTACCTCGATAGATCGGATACTTCGATCCGATCTGTCGAGGTCTGCGAACACCTCGAGTACACCTAAAACTCTACACGTCAACAGATCCGAGTCCGCCCATCACGATCCCGAAACGTTCAAGCGTGCTTCACGCATCGGTGCATTCGCCTACAAGCTAAATGGCAGCTAAGCGCGGCCATCGCGGCGACCCGAAAAATGCGTTTTTTCGCATCGCGACGGAGCATCACTGATGTCGCATCAGTGTGTCCTATTAATTTTCGCAGCTGGTACAATAAGAAAACACGAGAAGAAGAGGGAGGGGGGGGGGGAGAGGGCAGGTTTCGCCGACGCTCGGCGCGGCTGGCATGGGCGATGTTGATGCTCCCTGCTTGGCCGAGCACGGCGAAGACGGCGACCATAGCTCATACCGGTATAGCAAGAGCGCCTTCTCGACTTCGACAGGGTCAGCCGGCCGGTCGGCCTGGCCGCCTGCTCGTTCGCTTGCTTTTACGACGCGCGCGAGCGCGCGCGGATTGATCGTAATTAATTCGTTTTTCCTTCTCCAAGCACCCGGGCGCCGTGGTACGCGAGATATCGGAACCGCTGTGCCGCGCCGAGCCGAGGAGCCAGGCACCAGGTAGACCAGACAGACACCGGGTACTCGCGTGACCGTTCCGCGCGGCAAATGTCGGAAGCGAAGCACACGAGCACACGGCGGGAGTGGAAACGGAAGGGGGACTCCCTACGGTCGGCCGCGTCGGAAAAATGTTGTTCATCGTGGTCAAGGGGTTAAGTAAAGACGTAGCGTAGGTCTTGCGTGCCTCTCTGGGAACTCTCGATATACCGTGGGGAGCGTTTAAATGTACCGCTCTCTCTCTCTCTCTCTCTCTCTCACTCTCTCTCTCTCTCTCTCTCTCTCTGTCTCTCTCTCTCTGTCTCTCTCTCTCTCTCTCTATCTCTCTCTCTTCGCTTCTTCGTTCTTTTAGCGGCGAGCGCGCGGTCGTTCCCGCGAGCTTTACGGGCGAATTTTCTGCGTGGCTCGCGCGCAATGGCGTAAGGCCCCGAAACACACACGGGGCCCGAGGAAACGCGCGCGCGCGCGCGCGCGTGAGATGGTCGCGGCAGGTCGTCGAGGAAGCGCCTTGGCGGCGAGCCGAACGGTGTCCGGAGTCCGTACGGTGAATCAGCCGTGAATCGCGAGGAAATAAAGGCAGACGGGAAGAGGATACGAAAGACGAGAGCGAGGAGATTCCAGTCTAAATTGGTGGAATTTTTGGCATAACCTCGCGCTAACGTACGGGCCCAGTCTCAGACTTGAGACCTCGACCTCGATACGTCAAGGTCTCGTTATAATCCTCGATCGATGGACTCATCAATAATTCAACGTATGTACGAGCTTGGCAAAGTCTGTAAAACGACGAGTCTCCGTAACGATCTAAATTACCGCCGGACTGTTCTTTCCAACGCGATCCGTCAGCCCTGACGACGCTCGCGCGTCGTTCTTTCTCCTCGGTTAATAAGCGCGCCGCGCGATTGTCGCTCGTCGTCCGATGCGAGATGCGCATACACTCGACTTATCATCATCATTTCACGGGATTCCGACCGATACCGGCAGGCCACCTGCCGCACCCGACTTCGCCGATCGACGACGACGACAGGTCGAGTTCCACGGCTGCCGGCTGATCGTTCCGCGGTTTTAGAAATCGCGTCGCATTCTGCGGCGATTTTCCGCGACAGGTTGTACGTAAGCGTTTGCGACAGCGATTTCATGGTGGAATGCAAAGACGGAGGCGAAAGGGCGAACTGCGCAGGGCAGAACCGGCGCGGCCAGAACCGCGCGAGCGCGCTCGCCCGAGAAACTAGTCCCGCTGGAAATTTATTCCGGCGAAGCGAGAACAACAAATTACAGCCGGTAGTCGATCTCTCCTAATACGACGCGACGGGAATGCCAGAGCTCGAAACTCAGCGTGTCGACACCGCGGAAGATTGACGACATATTGACAGTCCGAGCAAGTGGAAAGCAAGTCGACCGTCGTCGTCGATAGCTTCGTAAATAATTGACTTATAGGAGGAAGTAACGGGGCGAGAACCAGTCAAATTGGACGGATGCGGCACAACGTCGCCAAAGTTCAATACCGAGCAGAGTCCGGGAAGATTTCCAGAGAAATTTCGGACGACCTCGACGAAGCGTCTCTATAATCGTAACGATGTCCGTCGCTTGCACGATTTTTTACCAGCCGTCCTATTGAATTAAATAACAAGCCCTCGGGCCTAACTGCTCTGTCAGCCGTCGTGAAGGTTAAATAATTCCCCCCCCCTCCGCCCCTCTCTCTCTCTCTCTCTCTCTCTCTTTCTTTACCGTCGGTGCTCTTCCTCCCGAACAAGTATCGCGCCTAAGTCAAATTTACGAACGCATCGGTCGCGCGGATTGCAAAGTAATACTCCGGCCGCCCTGTGTTTCTTAGCCGCGAAGAGGAACCAACAACAGCATCAGCACGGAGGAAAAAGAAGCAGGAGGCGGAGGAGGAGGAGGAGGAGGAGGAGGGGGAGGGGGAGGAGGAGGAAAGAGAAATATAATAAAAAGAGCCATGGGGCAGGAGCCTGCTTTAGCCAGGCCAGATCCCGCCAGGACGATAACACGAGGACACATCGCCACCTCGACGCGACGATCGTAAAACTTGGTCAGGTAAAGACGCGGTCCGTTTGAGACCTGCTGCTAGGAGGACGGACAGGAGCTGGTTATAGGATAGGTATTATAGTCCTGGACTGCTGTCGGTCTATCGCGAGGGATGCGCGTCCCGTACGCGCATCCTTCGGGGTGGTCCTGGCGACGACATCGGTTCATTAATCGGCCAGATACCCGAGAAAAATGCGCTTTTACGACTACTCTTTCTTCCTCCCTCTCTCTCTCTCTCTCTCTCTCTCTCTCTCTTTCTCCACCTTCTCCTCCTGCTCTCTCCCGGCCAATGACGCTTCTTTCGCTCTCCTTTTCTCTTACCTCTAGTTCTTGTTTGCTGCCGGTTACACTGTCACGCTTGTCCGCCAGTTTCGTGAAGGAGGCGCCCGGTGGCTTATTATCATTCGCCGAGAGGACGATCCCGAAGAGGGGCGGGGGGGGGGAGCCGGATAATTATAGGTTGGACTCGATTAACGCGATACTTGACAACGTTGTTTCGGTTTCGAGCGTTGGACCGCTGGGCCGAGCTGGCCCGGCCGGCGGCGGCCGCCAGTCGATACCTCGGCCTCCGAATTACACGAATTCGAGGTCCTCCGCGCGTCTAAGCGCCCTAGATTCTACACGTTTCGAATTCTAATAGCCTCGGTCTCTAGATTCCCCGGATCCCGAATCTCTTGAATCGCAGCCTCCTTGGACCGTGTGTAAGTTCCTCGGATGCTGGATTCTGGATCTTGGGTCACAAACCCCCCCCACGAATTCCGACTTTTCTTTCATAATTTGTCAATCTCGCGGAGATAATATAGCGAAAGAGGTCTCGCTTCGCGAGAGAAGGTCTCTCTTTTCCCCTCGGACATTTAACACTTTCTAAACTTGTCGAGCGTCAACTCTCGCGATTGCTCGTGGTGCGTGGTGTCTCATCACGCACGACAATACGCACGACAGGGACATACTTTTATGCTCGCGTTTATCGGTCCTATTTTTTTTTCATGAACCGACTATCTAGCGCAAACTATGTGACATAACGTGGCGATGGTGCAAGGCTGCGAGAGCGCACCATGGTGCGTGCATGCGTATACGTGTGTGTGTGTGTGTGTGTGTGTGTGTGTGTGCGCGCGCGTTGCGTTAGCTGTGCGTAAAAGAAACGGCAGCCGCGTAACGAGAGTGCTAATGAAGGATAGCCAGGTTCTTGCGCGGGCTTCTCCTGCGAGACCAGCACCTGTCCCTCCCTTCGCGCGGACTCGCGCTTTCTCCGTTTCAACAATCGTGCGCGTCGGATTCTCCCTGCCCTCCCGAATTTCTTCCTCAAGTTATTATCCCCGATGCGCGTCATTCATATCGCTCGCGAACATTATCCAATTATATCCAATTGAATTTTTCACTCGAACAAATGGAGCCACCGGCGTGCACGAGGAATCCCCTTCCCCCCCCTCCCCTCCCCTCCCCTCCTCCATAATGAAATCTTGTTCGTGTTCGATTAACTTCCGTCGAGATGCTACGACCCGAGAGACTCGCAGCCGGGCTCGCAATGGCCGCGGATCGGAGGGATCGTCGCGTCGCAGCTTCGTCCTGGTACCATCCGTGCATCATTCTTCGCGAGTGCAGCCGCGAGTCTCGAACGTTAAACTCGCTTACTCGAGCGTGCAGCGAGCGGGAGCGATAAAGCACGGCGGTTTCGGTGCGTCGTCGTCGTCGTCGTCGTCGTCGTCGTCGTCGTCGTCGTGAGAAAACGGCGCGCATTTTTAACGCGTGTCACGTCGGTACGCGCCTTTGCACACGCGCGTGTACACGCATACGCACACACGGCACACACGCACCGCGACCGACACACTGCGAAAAACACTAGCGCGGCTATTAATTCAGAGGCCGGAGCGGGGACAGAGAGAGAGAGAGAGAGAGAGAGAGAGAGAGAGAGAGAGAGAGAGAGAGAGAGAGAGAGAGAGAGAGAGAGAGAGAGAGAGAGAGAGAGAGAGAGAGAGAGAGAGAGAGAGAGAGAGAGAGAGAGAGAGCGCGGAGGCCGGCAAAGGAACAAAATAAGCGCGGCGCTCCTCCCGGCTCCTCGGGCTCTAAATAAAAGGAAGGAGAGGAGGTTTAAATAAAAGTAAATTCGTGTCGCCGCGGTCGCGTGAACTACCCGGGCCCCGAGAGGATATGAGCCGGGACCCTCTTCTTCCCTCGGAGGGAGTCCGCTCGCGGAGAGAACCTGTCCGACTGTCCGGATCGGCTTTCCTTCTCTCCTTTGCCGTTTCGCTCGTATCGCGCGGGCTTAACGCTTTTGCCGGATGTTATCTCGCGATCGCCACGGAGGACGGGACGGAAAGAGAAGAGCGGAGAGAACGTCCGGTGTGTGTTTCTACTATGTCGCCGGGAGATTGATAGATAAATGGACCAACGACGCTCGTGGCTTGCGATATGTCTTGCGAGAAGAAAAGAAAAGACGAGCGCACTTATTTGATTAATCGCGAGCTCCGGTCAATTTCGAATCGGGAGATTCCGGCTGGGATGCGACGATGCAAAAAGCGAGGATCTAGCCGAAATATTGAGAGTGTGTACACGAATTAAGTAACAGAACGTTACTCAGTAATAGATATTGTCAAGGTGGTCAACAGTGTGGTCAATTACGTTCGAACGCGGGAAAATTCTTCAATATTCGCTTTTGTTTACGTACTCGGTTGATTAGATAAATCGTCACGGCTAAATACTGAAAAAGTTTCGTTTCATCAAACTATAATCTCAAATCTCCAACTCATTTACGATTTTTCGACTCTAGATGATGATTTGAATATTACGAATTGAGTCTTTATTTATAGCGGAATATTTTTCTCCCAGAGAAACGGAATTGCTTGAAATTTTCTCTCTTGAGTATAGTATCTCTCTCTCTCTCTCTCTCTCTCTCTCTCTCTCTCTCTCTCTCTCTTCTCTCGGAATATCATCGTTCTCAAAATGCTTTTGTTTTCTGAGAATATCCTCGGCACACATCACTAGTTACAAATGATTTAATATTATCTAAGCGAGGCTGGTGCTGAGAAAAAGGAACATTGCTTTCCCACCGAGTCGGGAAAGACGGCAAAACACAGCGCTCGACACCCCACAGTGCACGGATGGGTGCTCGCCGAGGGCAGGAACACGCCTGACCTCCCAGCAGACAAATTAAAATGATACACAGGCGATTCCCTCGCGCTACTCGCGAAAATTTCTTCCTTGCCGTTGCGATACTATTTCAGGATACGCAGGTGCCGAGAGTAAAATGGTCCGTCGACGGTATTCTTCAACTTCTCGGAAAGGTCGCTGTCGGATTAAATCCGCAGATACAAATGGAAAGATTCGAGAATTGAATAATTCGAAGGACTCGAGAAACTCGTTATACAGAAATTCACTCGTACCCGAAAGAAGAATACGAAGAAAATTTTTCCAGTTGAGCACACGTCCATGCATTTTTTCAGAGAGGCAAACATTCCCCATTATTTCCACAAGCTACACGGGTTCATCATTGTATCGTTCAACCGACGATAAGCCGAATGAAGGACTACATTTTTGGCGGGGTAATATAATTCTGGCCGATTAATTTATACCGCAGTAAAGAGTATTCGTTTGCCGTAAAAGCGGGAACAGTCGCTGTAGGATACAAGCGGAACTTGTTATAAACGTTCGCGCAGTCGTTTTACCGAACACGCCGAGCTTAATGACCGCGGACGACGCGCAGGTCTGTTTTTAATTGCTTCGGACGACTCAAGTACCGCGGCGACAAGTCCCGAGAACGAGGTTATAAAAATGTGCCGATGGACCACTCTAGAAACGTGGGCGACCAGACGTATCCTATTAGTATATCTTCGACGGTTTTCCACTTTTACTATTAGCGACGGGTCTCTTACACGTGTCTCGTATCGTACGTAACGTAACGCACGTAATTAGAATTGTCCTCACGAGTGAAAACAATATAACTCTGTACCATCAGCATCACTTGTAATCGACATTATTCATTACTTCCAGAGATTAAATTTCAGGGGATCATCAGACGCGAGTGATAAAAGCTCATTGAAATCTCTACGGCGAGGAGAGAAAGGTTTCCAAAGATCCAAAGGGTTCCCCTTTGTTCCCCTTTCCGAAGTCGACTCGGAAAATCAACTTTTGACTTTCGGGAGTAATTCAGAATCGAGAAAAATCAAACTCACCCTGTCATACTGATGCGTCGCCGTGGCTGCCGGGAAGGGTTGAAAGGGCGCCGGCCTGGCTGGACTGTGATGGGCCGCGTGCGGATTGGCGTGGGGGTGGCTGTGCGGGGCCGCATGAGGGTGAGTCGGGTGCGGCGGCGGTGGCCGGTGGGTCTGGTAGAGGTAAGGATAATATTGATACATCACATCGGAGCAGCTCATCACCCCGCCCGGGCCCGGCACCCCAGAGCTGGCCTGCAGACTTGCGTACCCGAACGTCGCACCACCCTTTCGAACACCACCCTTTGGCTTATTCACCTCCGTCAATGGCGCGCCGCGGTCGGTTCAAATATCCGAGAGCATTCAGCTTTCACTAGATTCGTCGTCGTACAATTCGACACTAAGGACGATGCTTCGTGCCGCGGCACATTGCAGGCTCTGCTTCGACGTGTTGCTATTGTGGAGTTTTATCGACGAGAGAGAGAGAGAGAGAGACCTTCTTCGCTGACTCAGAGTCGCGGTGCACAATCGCGATGCCTGACAAATATCTCAGGTTAACTCAGTTGTATCCGTTAACTTATCGGACACATTAAGTTATCGGCCGCGATTAACGGTATTCAGTGTTGCCACGAGTTGGGAGTTGAGCGGCGTGTATCACTGCGAAGCAGAGTTTTACCGCTTCCTTAGTTTCTCCCGTATCGCTTTGAATTATGCAACGCGGTCGATTTAAATATTCAAAATTGTCCGAGATTCCAGAGTCCCTCGGCGGTTTAAGTCTATATACAGGAGCGATGTGGCGGTGGGAGGGGGGGGGGAGGGGGGTCGACAAACGTTCGATCTGTCGGTCCACCGTCGTGTTGCAACCGTCGTGTCAATGACTCTGTGTTTGCACACACAAATCTGAGAGACGCGCGCGCGTAATTGTGGAAAATTGGACGCTCGCTGAATGATCACGAGGTATTCTTGATAATCTTGCCTGGGTGTAAGTCCAGCCACTTGCGATATATCTCAGCACAGATAGGCAATAGCAGTACCAGTATTTCTCGAGATCACTGAAGCATGACGGATCACGCACGGATAAATTCTTCCAGATAGCCGAGACGCGCGACGCAAGAAATATACGAGCCGATCGCTCCTCTTCCTCGTTTCTCCTTTCACGGCGAGTACGTTGCGTGAATCCAAAAGGATTCAGGTTACCGTCATCAGCTGAGTATATCGAGTGACGTCATATCTCTTCAACTCACGAAGAACTTTACGAGCGATAAGATAAACGGAACCATTTAGGACTTTCCTTCCTACTATCGGACTACTGTCGGAGAGCGTGTACGTGTGTTTATCGAATGTTTTGCTTCCGGAATTTCTCTTCCCGAGGATTCTCCTCTTTTTGGATTTCTCAATTGACCACTGACTTTTCAACACTGCACTGTCGTCTTGTAAAACCACTTGCGACGGGGCACACAATCAATTCCACGACTTGCTTCAACAATATCCAATTGTTCACAACAGCTGCAAATTGCCCACAAGGTGGAATCCTCTGCAGTTTGCTGATCCCTTTTGCAGCTACTTGGGGACATTTGATCGACACTTCCACCTAGCTAATGAGAAGAGTCGCTGTCATCGTCCACGACACTTCATCTCGCGAACCCACTAGCTGTCCAAGACGGCACACATAACTCGTGTCATCGTTTGCGTCCCACTGATTCTTTAGACAAGTCTATTCTTGGAAAGGTCTTCTCCAGCGGGAGCCGTCCAATCACGACGCACGCGATTGCACACAACACGCAAGACAGGCGGTCCTCGTGAACGAGGATGACCAGTTGGCGAGCGAAACGAGCCACCCTCGCGACGTGAGCGGAGCGTATCGCCGCTGGTGGTGTGTCTCTCATGGGTGAACACAGACTGAACCCCCAGACACGATACCGTGTGTCACCCTCTCTCCCTAGTGCCTTGTCGCTGTCTTTTTCTAAGCCATTCCCGTCTCTGTTTACAAGCGGCGACGCATATCCTCTTCCCCTTTTCCGCCACCCTGACGACAGGTTTGTAGCAGGATCCGCCTCCTGGCAGTGCCGGCGCCGGCCAATCGCCGTGCCCGATCGTCAGGGCCAATCGCACTTGGCTTGCCACTACCACGGATCTCCCACGTATTGATCCCACAATGAACCCGACTGCAGCTGCGGTATTAAGAAGTTCGTACTCGGGTTAAACCACCCCCGCCTACCCCCACCGCTCCCTTCCCCACCTACGGCTCCTTCGTGGTCTTCATCCTCCGCTTCGGCCACCTTCCATCCCAGGCAACCATCCCCTGTAGCGAACATAATGAGTCTTAATTAACAGTTTCGCGGTGTTTTGGGAAGCTTAATTTGCCGCGGCGAAAGGGCAAGAGGGAGAAAGATAGAAAGAGAGAGACAGAGAGAGAGAGAGAGAGAGAGGGGGGGGAGGGGGGAGAGAAAGCGAGAGAGAGAGAGAGAGAAAATGTGGGTGGGAGGGAGGGAAAGGAAAGGGGCAGAAGATGGCGTCTTCAGGGAGGAATTCCTGCAGAAATGTTGTTCTCGTGGAAATCGCATTTTCACGCGACACAGACCGACCGACCGACCTACAGCCTATAGTCTTCAGGTACACCTGATACGATTTTCAGCACGAGTTTAAATTCGAACGTCACACCAGGTATATGACAAGTCACGCAAGTCGCGATAAATTAACGCTAATAATGGGTGACTGAAGTACAATATATGTGCGGAAAAATATTTTTCTGGTATTTTTTATTGCTTACAAATTCTGCTTAATTATACTTGCGCTTTTAGTAAAACTACTATAAATATTTACAGGAATAAATAAAAAAGTGTTTTAATTGGAAATATATCTAACTACATACATATATAAAGCCTCCCAGACAATAATTTCGTTCAACGACATCAATTCGTCATTTTCGTTGGTACATAACAAAACAAGACAGTCTAAATTTTACAGCTCTTGCCACCGACTTCATCCATTTCCTCGATTTTGAGTCCTAGCCAGAGTCAAAAGCTACCGCTTATAGTAATTTAAGGATAGACCTCGTGTCCTCTCGGAGCTGGCCAAAGCTGGTCAGAATCTCTGATAACACCGTTGTTGTCAAAGTTTGCCTGAGCGAGCTGGGGTTCGGTCTCTCTCCTGAAGCGGAAGCCACCGGTTATACCGAACGACGGGGAGACACCGCGACCTCCGCGACCCGGTTGAAGCTGGCCGGAACCGCTGATGAAGCCGTTCTTACCGAAATTCCTTTCAGCCTGGATACCAACGTGCGGTTGTGCTCGTTGTCCAGGTATTTTACTCACTCCGCCGAAAACGTCTGCCCTGCTACGGTCGTTATTCGCGATGTTGCGATTAAAATTGAGATCCCACGAAGGTTGACGATTCGGACCGCTCATAGGCTGAGTACCATGGAAGCTTATCGAATTTCTTTGGGGGTTGGCTTCCCTTCTGAACCGGAAGCCACCGTTTATGCCGAACGACGGAGAGACACCGCGACCTCCGCGGCCCGGTTGAAGTTGGCCGGAACCTTGGATGAAACCGTTCTTACCGAAATTCCTCTCAGCCTGAATACCAACGTGCGGTTGTGCTCGTTGTCCGGGTACTTTACTTACTCCCCCGAAAACGTCTGCCCTGGTGCGGTCGTTATTCGCGATGTTACGATTAAAGTTGAGATCCCACGAAGGTTGACGATTCGGACCGCTCATAGGCTGAGCACCTTGGAAGCTTATCGAATTTCGTTGGGGGTTGGCTTCTCTTCTGAATCGAAAGCCACCAGTTATACCGAACGACGGGGAGAAACGGTGACTTCCAGGACGCGGCTGAAGTTGGCCAGAACCTCTGATAAAACCGTTTTTGCCGATGTCTCTTTCAACCTGGATACCGAGGTGCGGCTGCGCTCGTTGTCCAGGTACTTTACTTACTCCCCCGAAAACGTCTGCCCTGGTGCGGTCGTTATTCGCGAGGTTACGATTAAAGTTGAGATCCAAAGTAGGTTGACGAGTCGGGCCGTTCTCAGGCCGAGTCGCTTGGATGTTTATCGAATTTTTTTGGGAATCGCGACGAAACCGATATGGCCCCGACTAAAAATTATATTCGTGAAATTAAAATTTTATTTTTTATCTGTTGCGACAGTATGTTGCCGAATCGTAATTTTTTGTTTTTCATTTCTACCGGATTAAGAATGTCTGGAGTACTAGTATTGTCGGATTTAATAAATTATTTAATTCATTACGTATACTCACAAATGAAGTGGGCCATTGGCTGTTTTCCTCTGTTTCAGCGATTGCGTATCCAACAACAACACATAATGTTAGAACTAGAGCGTGCAACTTCATTCTGACTAGTGATGACTGAGAGATCCAGTGATTGTTTACCGTCTCAGTGACAATGGGCTTCTGTGCCAATGTCGGAGAAGTCTCGTGCTTTTATGAGACGTGCAACGTACGCGATAACCTCTCACGGGACTTTACCGTGTCTTTGTTTATACAAGTGTATCTTTCAATTTGTCGCGCGACGGCAGCTGCTACTACCAACATGTCTCGCCGTTCTCATTAAGGGAATTCCCGCTCGCAAATGGCAATGCGAACTCCCGCGTCGATTACGCAGCATTCTATCCCCGTATCTCTCGTGTTATTTTCTTCTCGTTATCTCGTTTCAAGAATATTCATGATACGCGAAGCTAAATACATTCGCGTTTATGATGTTGCACTGTTGCTCAACTATAATTTTTGTATCATTAAGATAATGGTATGAGTTTTATACATATATATATATATATATAACGAAATTATTATTCTTGGGCTTGGGATATTTATGACGAAGATTGATGCGCTCTAATATTATAAGAAATATAGTACGTCCACATCAAGAATATTAAATATGCGTATCTTACAAATATAAATAAAAAGAAAATATAAGACGTGATACCAACAAGTTTTTTTTCTAAAGGAGACACTCAAAAATTCACTTATAAAAATTCTACACTTACATGTGCGTACTTAACTCTACTAATTTTGTAATTTTTAATAAATTTACCAAATTTGAGATTTAATATCTTTCATTAGAGAAACACAAAATTATATATATTTTCAATATATAAATAACCGTATATACCGTACATAAATTACATTTGTATTTGTAATTTGATTAAACAAATGAAAACGTATTCATATGTAAAACTTATTCTATTATCTTAATAATTGTGACGCGAACAAAGCGAAAAAATCCTATTGTAAAGTGACATCATTTTCAAGGAAACGCAATTGTGCGATTGTGCGCGACAGAATAAGTCAAATGACACGTTCAACGGCCGGGTAGCGTAGTCTTTTTGTTACCAGGGTTCCCCGGCGATAATGAAACGCGTGAGCTCAACTCTTAGGCGCACTGGCTTTCACTGGGTAATACCCAGACAGATAACTGACGCAACGGGAACCTTCGGGAGACCAGAGGTACATCCCCGGACGTGAAATTCGTATATAAGCAACCGAGATTGATCGAACAAGCACAGAAGTCACTTGGTACTTCAACCGAGAGCATTCACAACTATCCCAGAGGAATAGTCGGTGTTCACGATGAAGCTGCTAGTTTCGCTGTTGGCCTTATCATGCGCTATTGCATATACGAGCGCTGATTTACCGAGAGATCAATCGCTGCCGCAATCAACCGGACCGGTTCTACCGCATGTAAGTGATCGTCAATACTCCAACAAGTAATTTCGCTAATAAAATGATTAGGCCTCGAAGTTCACTTTACGTTCCTTTTTGAACGTAAAATCGTATTTTAGGTGAACAATTTACCTAACGATTCACGTCTTGTGATGCGAAAACGGAGCAAATAAAAACAAGTAATTTTGTTCTAACTAATTCATAATAATTATTATGAATGATGAGTAATCTTGTGAATGAACAAATATCTCTTCTAATAAATTTATGCCGCTTCATCTAACATCCAGCGCGGCAAATTATCGACGTGCGACTACACCTTCATTACAGCAGTGCGTTGCGCCGTAATTACCTCGAGCTTGACGTCACTCATAGAGAAACCTATCTCGCACTTGGAATTTCTGATTAAAATGGAATTTCTTACTTCAGAACGTCTCTTCTTACTAGACATATCAACAACACAAAAAACTCATTTCGCGAATTCTTGCGACGAAACTATATTTTCAAGTATTGATCTTTCTTTTATAGAATCCGCGTTTTCCACGTGAAGCCAACCCCCAAAGAAATTCGATAAGCTTCCAAGGTAGCCAGCCTCTGAGCGGTCCGAGTCGTCAACCTTCGTGGGACCTCAACTTCAATCGTAACATCGCGAATAACGACCGCACCAGGGCGGACGTTTTCGGCGGAGTGAGTAAAATACCTGGACAACGAGCGCAGCCGCACGTCGGTATCCAGGTTGAAAGAAACATCGGCAAGAACGGTTTCATCGGCGGTTCCGGCCAACTTCAGCCGCGTCCTGGAGGTCACGGTGTCTCCCCATCGTTCGGCATAAACGGTGGCTTCCGGTTCAGAAGGGAAGCCAACCCCCAAAGAAATTCGATAAGCTTCCAAGGTAGCCAGCCTCTGAGCGGTCCGAGTCGTCAACCTTCGTGGGACCTCAACTTCAATCGTAACATCGCGAATAACGACCGCACCAGGGCGGACATTTTTGGAGGAGTGGGAAAAGTACCTGGACAACGAGCACAACCGCACGTTGGTATCCAGGTTGAAAGAAACATCGGCAAGAACGGTTTCATCGGCGGTTCCGGCCAACTTCAGCCGCGTCCTGGAGGTCACGGTGTCTCCCCATCGTTCGGCATAAACGGTGGCTTCCGGTTCAGAAGGGAAGCCAACCCCCAAAGAAATTCGATAAGCTTCCAAGGTAGCCAGCCTCTGAGCGGTCCGAGTCGTCAACCTTCGTGGGACCTCAACTTCAATCGTAACATTGCGAATAACGACCGCACCAGGGCGGACATTTTTGGAGGAGTGGGAAAAGTACCTGGACAACGAGCACAACCGCACGTTGGTATCCAGGTTGAAAGAAACATCGGCAAGAACGGTTTCATCGGCGGTTCCGGCCAACTTCAGCCGCGTCCTGGAGGTCACGGTGTCTCCCCATCGTTCGGCATAAACGGTGGCTTCCGGTTCAGGAGAGAAGCCAACCCCCAAAGAAATTCGATAAGCTTCCAAGGTAGCCAGCCTCTGAGCGGTCCGAGTCGTCAACCTTCGTGGGACCTCAACTTCAATCGTAACATCGCGAATAACGACCGCACCAGGGCGGACATTTTTGGAGGAGTGGGAAAAGTACCTGGACAACGAGCACAACCGCACGTTGGTATCCAGGTTGAAAGAAACATCGGCAAGAACGGTTTCATCGGCGGTTCCGGCCAACTTCAGCCGCGTCCTGGAGGTCACGGTGTCTCCCCATCGTTCGGCATAAACGGTGGCTTCCGGTTCAGGAGAGAAGCCAACCCCCAAAGAAATTCGATAAGCTTCGAAGGTAGCCAGCCTCTGAGCGGTCCGAGTCGTCAACCTTCGTGGGACCTCAACTTCAATCGTAACATTGCGAATAACGACCGCACCAGGGCGGACATTTTTGGAGGAGTGGGAAAAGTACCTGGACAACGAGCACAACCGCACGTTGGTATCCAGGTTGAAAGAGACATAGGCAGGGACGGTTTCATCAGAGGTCACGGCCAGTTTCAACCGGGTCCAGGAGGCCACGGGATATCCCCTTCCGTTGGTATAACTGGTGGCTTCCGGTTCAGAAGGGAAGCGGAGGATGACGAAGATGACACGCAGCTCATCGAGGAGTATTAAATCTCACCGAGGAATATTAAATCTTATAGTTAAGTAGCGGCTATGTACATAGATGTGTAATTTCAGAAATTCTAATTCAAGCTCGTAATATTCGTATTAGCAACATTGCATTTATATGTAAACCAATTACGGACGAGTATTAGACTCATCTGTACTCAAGACTTGCGACATATGGAGGCTATCTCGTATCTTTAACAGGCAGCATGTATTATTTGACATTCAATATTTAAATAAATTAAATTTATTGAAAATTTTCTTTGCATTTATATCGATGATTTAGCGAGTCTCACTGCAAATTTCAATACCCGTCCCCGATCTTGAAAATTTCTACTTCGATCAACAGATCGAATTTCCGTTAATTGATCCCAATTCCCACTGTTGTATGAAATACACTCGATCACTGATCAAGACCGAGAAATAATGTCAACGGCAAACACTTGACCGTATCAAATCGCGACTAACGTCACCGGCCGATGTCTAATCTCGCGTGTAACTTAGCAGGTTCCGAGCTCTCCGGACGACAAGCGAATCCAATAAGCCTCGACATGCGTGGCGAGGGCGCAGGGCTCTCTCGCGGGAGAGCGCGGGTCATGACGATTAAACGTTTTCGCCTGCGCCAGAGGAACAGTAGTCATCCTGCACGTGGCCACTTTGACAATAGAGAGACAGTGCGGGGGGTGGCTGGCGCGATGTACCCCCCGCTGCCTAATAGTTGGGCATTAAATTTGTCAGTGATATTGCCGGATAGGGTCGCCCTTGCCCTTCGCCTGGATCATGAATGGCGCGGGACGTCTGAAATATGCCGATGCGCGTGCTTTCATCCCCTTGGCGGCGTCGCGAAAGGGGATGTGGCTCGAATAAATGCCGGACAATGGAAAGCGGGACGCAAGGACATCGCTCGAATGAACCCCCGCGCTGCGAGGTGTTGTTCTTTTTAGCCACGTGTGCTGTTTGAAAAACTAACGGTGATCCAGTTATTTGACGCTGATATCGTGTGATGTGTGAATAGGGATGTAAAATATATAATCACGGAAGTGATAAGCAAAAAGAATTCTGGGAAAGATGCGGAGGAGTGACTGTTTTAGAGTTTGCATGTCTAAGATTCGCGAGGAACTTGCGAACATTTGGGAATATCGCAGTATACGCGCAAATAAACAAACGTAAGAATTTTCAAAGATTTATCAAAGTAATTATCAAAGTATTTATCAAAGTAATTTCGAAATAATTTCGGCACATACCGCGAGGAATCCTCAAAGAATAACTCTCGAGCTTTAAATTGCGAGAGAAATAACTCGCGAACAAGAGTAATCATTAACTCCGCGGTTCGAAGTGACTCGCTTCGAAGCAGCTTTCACTGTGGACGAGGTGAATTACTTTCGACGAGCGATTCGCTCCCGGATCGTCGAAGAAAAGACACCGCGATCCGGAGATGCTGTAAATCGCGTTTTTTGACAGATCGGCCGCGACGCTCTTTCGCCGGCGGAGTCCCGCGAAAGGAGATTGCCAGGAATGCCGAAATAGCAAATTAAGGAATTCCGAGAGAAGCCGCCCCCCTCTCTTTTCCGCTTCCGCGGATCGTCCTTACCTTTTCTCCGATCGCATTTCTTCAAGGTCCAGTTTATACTAACATAAAGAACTTACAATCAGCTTCGTTTTAACGTATTACTCGATTGTTGTTGTTGGATTGTTGTTGTAAATATTTCCAGTGTAATTTCCCTATTAAATGACACAATTCACACAAAGTATACTTCTCAATTCTTACAATGTTACATGATTTCTTGTGATGATACAAGACGAGAAGGCCGGTCCGGGAGATATCTTTATTGTTATAACACAGACTAACAATATACTAATACAACAGTAACGCTGATTTATCGACGAAGAATACGAGAAACTTACAATCATAGGCTTTGCCGTCGTATCAATAATTAATCATCGTGTTCTTCTTAAAATGCCCGAAAGAAAAATCTGAAATTTAATATTTATTGCCAAACAACGACGAGGACTTTTAAAGATTATAAAAAAAAATATATATATATGTATATAGAATTTTCGAAATGAAGTCGTGATTTTATCGACCGTGTTTCCTTTTTTCATAAGATACTTTCTTATTGTAACGACGCTTTTTGCGCTTCGTTGCTGGCTTTCATTTCCTGTTCCCTCTTCTCCTCCTCTTGATCCAAATATTTGTCCCATTTGTCCATTCGCGCTTCTATCTCCGCGTCAGTCTCCGTAATTCTTTAAAAAACATTTTCGACAATTGTATTAATTATATTATACGGTTTTAATTATCAGGAGTGTGTAATTTGTGCGTGATTTAATAGTATATAAACGTCGAGAGACGTTTGGAATTAGCAGTGCAGTGTCTGGTGCTGATTGAACGAGCAGACTTACCAACACTGAACAAGTGGCTTGGGTAAATCAATTCACTTGATAAACGAAAAATCGGAATGAGAAAATTTTCCGAGAGTGTCGTTTGTATTCGTTTTCGTAATATTTCTTCTTTTGTGTGAATATAATTTCAAAAATAAAACAAAATAATGGCAATGAGCCACGAGTAAAAGATATTTATATTCCTCATTGACTTGGTAGTCTGCATCAGCAACCATCGGTAGCACCTAGCCTGAAGCCGGTATGGTAGAAAGCGGCAATATGCCAGAACTTACTTATACTTGGTCTTGCCATCCCAGATCTCCGCCGAGATCTTCCTTTGGCTAAACCAACGGCCGTTCAAAAGCTGCACGCAAGCTTGCGCCTCTGCCGGCTCTCGGAATGTGACCTGCGCTACTCCTTCGGGATGTCTCTGGGAAGAGAAGCAGCGAATCGTAGGCGAACCGTTCTGTTTTACTTCATCAATCTTTCAAAACGGCAAGCTCTCACCACGAAAGTAAATGTTGATGTGAAAAAAATGAGATAAAAGATGTGAAAAAGTTGATGAAGCTTACTATTTGAACTTCTCCTACGTCAAATCTGTGCCGATCAAGATTGTTACATCTAGATGGCAGATCTTGAAGATCTACTTAGAAATCCGTCTCAATAATATATTATATTCTCTTCGATAGTTTCTTATTCCGCCGATTTCTTCGTGGCTACTTCTCTCACGTTTAGACGCGTAAGATCTCGATCATTCCATTCGATAAATAAAAATGAAAAGATGAAACTTCCAAATACTAGCTCGTGCTCTGTTTCTAAAGCTGGTTCTAATTCGACGTCGGAACGCGTCTCGGTCGAAAATATAATTTAGACGCGACGTCTAAACCCGCGGTTCCTTTTTCTTCTCATTTACGGAAGAGCCGTGCGGGGGCGGCTTGGAATTCCACAAAATTATCAGCGGATTCCCTTTGATCCATCGCTTTAGTGAACGTATATACTTTACATCAAGCACGACAGCAAAGGGCCATGATTCACCGAGAACACGGTGACAGTAACACGTGCTCGCAGCACGCAGAGCGAAGAGAAAAAAGCGGCAGTGAGATGGGGAGGAGCCTATGGTAAATTAGGTGACGGAAAATGAAGTTCCGCTCGTGGCTTTTGAAGCCGTTGCTATTTCTCGCAGCCGACGGCCAACACGGAAAGAGGAATATACGACATATAGAACGGATATATAGGTAGCTATTTGGTAGATTGTCGTTTTCTTAAAATTAGAATGCGTGTTGCAACAATCACGGTATCACGAGGCATGACAACACTCGAGATTTTTAGTGAGTCCTTTTCAGACAATACAGACATAAACACAAGACAACAAATTTTATATTTCAATTAATATCAAGACGAAGTATGGGGAGGGGAGGGAAAGCGAGCAAGAAAATACGTATTAACGCAAAACAAGTATATAAATGCAACGTGTGACGGTAAAAATACGCAGATGAATAAAACGAGAGAAACAAGGTGACGTGGAGAGAAGGGAGTCGACACGTCGTCCGGATGGAATGTACTTTGACATTGAATAGTTTCACGGCTGAGGCGCCGAGACTAGGAGTGTCTCTCTCTCGCCTCTCGCCAATTTATGGGACTAAGGGCATCCTCCCTTTCAGGGGGGCGTTCTCTCTCCACTCTCTCGTCTATTCCGTGAAATTCGGCTGCTAAAAATACTCGACAGGACACTCGAAGGAAGCCCCGATCGCTTTCAGTTTAAAAAAGAAACAGCAATTTCGACATGACGGTCTCGAGTGCTTTAGGTGTGTGTCGAGAATCTGCGAGCTCGATCGTGCTCGTAATATGCATACGCGCGGCTTCTTCTTTCTCAGCGCCGAAAGGATTATTGACTATTAATCATAGATCAGGTTTCACGCGTTGAGTGGCATTTATGTAATCGCATGTGCGCAAAAAAGCAAAAGAAAAAGAAAGGAGAAAAACTCACGTCATAGATAACAACTTTCCTGACGTCACCGCACTTGAGGCACTCGGATCGGATGTCCTGCTGGTATTCCAGTAGAAGCTGGACTTCCTTGTCGAAATCCTCTGGCGCGAAAAGGTTCTTTATAACGACGACCCTTTCGCACTTCAACGGCTCTCCTCGCATACGCTCCGGTCGCCAATCGAATAGCCTGCAAGCGACGAACAAACGGCACCGGGATAATGAGAAGATACGACGATAAAAGTCGACTGCGTTTAAATCGGTCGAACGAGTGCCGACTCGCCGACCCGAGAGAGAGAGAGAGAGAGAGAGAGAGAGAGAGAGAGAGAGAGAGAGAGAATCCGTTTAAATCTATACGCATAAATTCTCATTAACAACTACGATATTCGATGCTGTTAACGGTGTTTATCTACCGTTTTAACGGTCGCGCGAACCGATCGCAGGCATCGGACCAGCTGATGTGACTCTGCGACTATCGAGTCTCCGAACTGCACGGTATCACGTCAATTCACTGCTGCCATTATTGGAAGTGACATTTCTTAATGGCTAAAGACGCCGACAAACGGCGCTGATGCAGCACAAACGGTCGGTACCAAGACGCACGATCGGAAGCGAGTCGTCATCCGAGCCGAAATTTTGACGTGCGTCGCGTTATTTAATGTACGGTATTCTGATTAAATCGTCCTATCTACGTGAGTGTCACTGCTAGTGTGCCACGACGGAGCATCCAGTAGACGGGATGGTGTGAGAGGAAGTCAGGACGATGAAGGAAGCAAAACTCTGGGATGCGGGCAACGATACATTATATACCATAATACGTCAGATACATTATTTTCTTTTCTTAAAAAGTTTTTATTAACCGTTTTAACGCACATCTTTTTTTTTCTAATTTCTTTCTCAATCTTCAAACCCTTTCGAAATTTTTAATGCCAATAAGAACACAAAAAGATAGACGAAAGGAAAGTTTTTGTTTTATCTGCCCATTCTATTTCTGTAATTGCGAAAACAGTGTATAATTGATACGTCGTTTATTGAAATTAAGAGCAAAAATTAAGTACAGAGACAGGATACGGGGGTAACTGATTATTAGATGATTTTGGAATAGTTTTTCTATATCGATACATAAAGAAAACAAGTCCTTCTTCAAGTTTGACGAGAACGTTGCGGTGCGAATGCGGTGGAAGTGAAAAATTTCGATTCGGACAGCCGTGAGAACCGTCGCAATGACCGTCGATAAATCGTGGCTCACGACTCCTTCTCAGAATGACGAAGGAAATAATACCGAAAGACAGAGAGGGGAGACGTTGCAGTCACGTCGATTTACGGGTGTCGAAAGAGCGCGTTGC
This sequence comes from Harpegnathos saltator, assembly GCF_003227715.2. NCBI lineage: Eukaryota > Metazoa > Arthropoda > Insecta > Hymenoptera > Formicidae > Harpegnathos > Harpegnathos saltator. The sequence goes on from NW_020230483.1 coordinate 496,231, forward strand.
CGCGAAGAACACTTCCGGCCGGCGTACGTGGGCCCGCACGTTCGCCAATAACTGGTTTTCGCAAAGTTCAGGGCGTCGACCCTGTGCTCGCGCGACCTACGCCGGATAACGAGACGATAGGACTAACGATGAAGGCAACAAAGACGCGTCATGAGTGCAACAATAGAATGAAATACGATACCGCGAGAGAACGATAAGATCGATATTAACGAATAATCCTCATCCGTGAAACGACACGATTTGGCAACGTTCCGTCTGCAAAACTTGAGGCCCCCACGACGTTCGATTATGATTCCTAATCCAACCATGATTGTACCTGAATTCAATTATCATTGCTGCGAGAGAGAGAGAGAGAGAGAGAGAGAGAGAGAGAGAGAGAGAGTTTCAACGAATAATCAAGCGTTTTATTTTTCACTCTTTCAGTACTACCAAATGAAAAGACGCTCAAATTCTCTCTCTCTCTCTCTCTCTCTCTCATTTTCCTTCTCCCTCGTTCTCACAATGAAACGATCGCAACAACGTATCTCAAGATACGACAAAGTGTCAATGGCTGCGTTCAGCAGAACAAAGTGATCAGTGAGCGCTTAGTGACTATTGTCTGTGACTGGAGCATTCTTTTAGATTCTTCATAGACCCAGAAGTATTTACCAATCAAGAGCGAGAATAGCGACTAAGCGCTCACTGATCATTTTGTTCTTCCGAACGCAGCCAATGTCGTTCAGCACAATCGCGTGCTTCGATTAGGGGTTTAAAACCGCAATCTCTAAGAGTCCGGTGTACCCGTATAATTTTGGGCCGGTCTGTATGCCGACACGCTAAATGCGGGTAATCGACGTGCGCAGCTGCCTTTGCCGGAACCGCAAACGCCAAGCAGTCTGGTGGCTGCAAACTCGGAGCCGATGTAGCGGTATAATTATAAAAGCCTTTACCCACAACCGCGCGCCGTGCGCCGCATACGAGACACACCATCACCGGTGCGGTGTATCGCAACGCCGAAAAAATTGCGAGATATCGCGAGTGATGGACGCCAGGCATCGAGCGCATCATCACGAGGCGCATTCGGACGCCGGATCTCGGCCTCGTCTTTACGTTTTAACAAACCAAGTCGCTCGCGACATCGCGGTGCGTAGAAACCTTAATAAGATACACACGCGCGGTGGCGGATGCGGAGCGCGAATGAAACATATCTTGATCCCTCGAGGGTCTCGCGGGTGAAAACGCGAGCGAAAAGGATATGAATGGGCCGAGGAGAAACCGAGGAGAAACGCGAGTGTCTCGATTTTGCAAGCCCAATTTATACGGCACGTCGTGTGTGTACGAGAAGAAACCAACGTCGCACGCCTTAAATCAGCATATCGTGACGAACGCATTCGAATGGCGATGAATGTTCATTCGGACTCGATTGTTCAAATGCTGATTATTTGCATTTGCATTCGTCATTTCTCCTCCGGCATTGTGGGACCTGATGAAGAGAGATAAAGAGAGAAAGACTCACTTTTCCTGCATCTTCTTCTGCCGTTCCTTGTCCTTTTTTTTCCGCTTCGGCTTCAACCCCGGGTCGTATTCACCCTTCATTTGGAACTTTGCCCTTTGAACCGATAGCGTTTTCCCGCGAATTTCTGAACCGTCCAGAATCTTTAGCGCCAAGTCCACTGACTCGACCTAGAACATTCAGTTAAAAAATCGATCACAGACACGTCGTTACGGTTCATCGGAAATTTAAACGCGAAGCAGACAAGCGGACACCGCATCGAGACACGTTTCTGACGCGTCTTATACTGAAAGTAATTAAAACGGCGCGTAAAAAACGGCAGCGTTAATAGGCTGCAGTTCCTACTTATTGTGCCAAAGTAATTGAGTGCCATTGTTACGCCCCGCAGTGTGTGGGTGATGAGACCGTAGTAGGAATTCACGAACAATATAAATACGTTTTATTAACCGGTCACGCCCATGACAATCATCGAAAAAAAAAAAAAAAAAAAACAAATTGCGGCTTACATGCAAAAGGTTTTAGTCCTGGATTTATGACATGGGCGTATTGCCCATTTAATAGCCATTAAACGAAGCGGATCGGTCCTTTCATTATGCAATCCGGCCTTTCGGCCGAACCTGTCGTGTTTTGTCGAGACATCGCTCGCGATGTCGTATCTGATGTAGTTTTTCATTTCGACGCGGTCGACGCGTTAGCTTGCGAAAAGGAAAAAAAATCTAAAATAAAGATATTAGACAGAATATGCTATATGAATAGACAAGATCGTCCATTCATAAGATCCAATTCAAATGATAGATAAAGTTTAAGCATCAGCCCGAAACTTTTAAGCCGATTTAAGTTAAGACAGTTAAGATATATTAATAGATCTTTGTATGAACACTAAAGACAGTTTCAAAGACGCTTCGCAGAGTAGACGCTTCTCTTCCGTAGAACTTCTCGTTCGAAGCTGTAAAACCGTAATAAATCTTATCAACTCGATAAAGTTAAAGGCGTACGTAGAGCGTCTTCGCGAATTTCAAAATTAATATTTTCAGTCGCTGCGTCATCGTTTGCCAGTCGTATGACAGAACGCGTGACAGAAGGCGTGTGATATCGGAAATAGAGAAGCCGTTCCGGTAGTGCAACGATGTCAGACTTATTTACGAAAGCCCGTAAAACGCGAGCCGCTTAGGGCAATTTTAACCGTGACTTCACGTCGTGCGTGGACGAATACTGGAAATAGGACAGGAAATAAACGACGATGCTTGTCAACTCTGCCATTCGTCAAAGAGAGAGAGAGAGAGAGAGAGAGAGGGGGGGGGGGAGAGAGAAAGAGAAAAAGGCGCGGGAGGTCAAATATTAATCAATGGGTATACTCAAGTAACATCGTAAATTGAGAATCGCACAAGAGACATTTTTCTTAAAACAAAAAAGAAGCTTGTCAAAGGAAAGCACGTCAAGGCATTCCGAAATGCGAGTTAAACAAAATCCCGCGATTAGTATGCGTTTCTCGCAATACTTTTCGTGTGAGATAAGCACAGCTGGCCCTCGTTTCACATGCATCCGCCGTGATGATAATACGCGATGATGCAACACGTGACCAGAATCGCGAATGCCTAAATAACCATATGGAGCGTTCCCGACACGAATGACGCAACGATCGCGAGACAAGTCTCCCTTGTAACGATGACCTAAAAAATGACTCGTCCGATATCTCGAAGATCGAGAAACCGAGCGGGGGATATTCCGGGAAGTCTTTAGAAGCGTTCGCAATGATTTACCGCGTCGACCCACTTAAGCAAAATTCCTAGGTCCGCGGCAATCCATCGTCTCCTCCCCTGCTCTCTCTCTCTCTCTCCCTCTCTCTCTCCTCTCTCCCTCTCTCTTTCTTTTTGCCATTCTACCGAACGGTCGGAAGCGAAAATAACGTTCGAGATTCCAGATACGTTTGGCCGTCGCGCGAAATCGTTGCGTTCCTCCGAGCGAGAGTTCATGACAGCTTCTACAAAGATCTCACACGCACAATCTCTAGAGCGACAGCTGTTTAAACAATTTTCGCAACTCTGCACCGATCAGCGCACGAGAGCTGCCCTGCATTTAAGGATACATGTCCATACGGCAAACAAGACTCTTGTACATGCGCCTTAAGGACCTGCAGACATAAAGGGCCTGGCCGTTCCTTCGACATGCATCATCCTGCGACACCCACGCGCCAGACAGACTCAAGGCCACACTCTTTTTCTTTCGAGCCGTCTCGCTTTCGTTTATTACCCTTAACTTCTGACGCAAACAGAAAGGCGGCACGACCGCTGGCACAGGATTACCTCCGCGGGAGACTTTTTTCAAAGCGATTTAAATAGATTCTCCTATCTTGATTTCCGCTTTTCTTCTTTTCGAATACACACGTGTGATCCATAATAATAATAATAATAATAATAATACGTTAAGCTATTTCACGCTTCGCGTATAAAACGCCGTATCCCGTCCAGCTTTAGCTTCGTTCAGTTTCTCTTCAGATACACGACAAAGCGTTTGGCACGTACGGGATGTCAAGGAAGTGGTTGTCGCACGACCGTTAATTACCTTCCTCCTCCGGCGAGAGATTAGCTTCGTGGAAACGTTTGTTTTAAACCTGATTTCGCAAACAGGATTAAGGGAAGTGGGGAAGTATGACCGCACGCGCGTTGACTAGATGACATGTAAACTGCTAATCTACGCGTCTAGAGACATAGACTATCGTTGTTCGCGCGTAAACGTCCAGCGGTGATTAAAATGCTGCTTTTATGGGAATGATAGCAGTGGATTTCGTGGAGGCCGTAACGACGGCCGATGAGAAACAGGACTCGACTTATTGTCAGCTCACGACCACCCAGACTCGGCAGGCTCCTGTGGTCATCTCGCAACCGCCTATGTTAGATCACTGCAATTACTATGCCCCTCGTATCCAGTTCACGTTAAATTACACGCGTTATTCAGTCGGTCTATACGTAACACGTTACCATCATCAGTGGCGCGCGGTCGTGTGTCTCCGGGAATATTCTCTCGTCCGAATTCATCGGCGTGCCCTCCTCGCATCAATATCGACCCGGCAAACAATGAAGAACGAGCGACAATGAAGTTTTCGCGATTCGCCTTTCGTCGTGCCTTTCGTAATTTGCTGTATCCAACATATTCGACGAACCATTTCGTTTCGCGCGTACCCGCAGCTGCGCACTAAGAATGCATAAATTAGAGAATTACGTGACAGTTGGCGAAGGTGCTTCCTGATAAGATTAGCTTCTCTGAATGTACACATCACGGCACGATTTCCTTAATGACTAATGCCCGAGCGCGATCGTAGACGCGATTTGACGAAACGCCGATTTAACGAGGCATCCCACCCAGCTGTTTCAACAAGATGATCGTATTGCAGGCGTATTACTACGAGCGACGACGATACGTCGAGAATGACGTCGGAAGTGTACATCGATCGATGCCTGCAACATTGATTAATAACGCGGCCGACGCGATCTCGAGACGCCATGGATCATCATTATTGCGTGATGTCGCGCTTTTAACGCGCTTCGAAATGGATACTGACGTTCCTCTAAGCAACTATAGTTAGACGACGTCTATTATCATTAGCGCGCTGGCGTCCGGCCAAATTTCTCTTCGGGATGCATTAAATACCGCGACAACGCGCGCAACAAGAAAATTCATTGAAGGCGGCCAGTCGGGAAGAATACCTTCAGCTACGAGAGAAAGAAAGAGCTCACATTTTTCAGGATCAATCATACAAGGAGGTGAGGAGGTGTGGTTTCTTTCAACTCTCCGCAGTACTTGACGACACTATTTCACATAGCAGTCGGTCTGGCTTCCGTGATCGACGGGACAAGTTGGAGTGTAAAGCTAAGCTAAGATATGCGCCGACAAGAACGCTCGAGACGCTCGCGCTCGGGCAATGACAGTCGATAGGAAAGAAAATCTCCGACGAGATGATGATATCGAGCATCGTCAGTGTCGGATTTTATCTCAAGTGCAAGTGTAGAAGTCTTCTATCGAGTGAGCGCGCGCACGCTTGATGCGCGTTCCGCTTTATTAATTTGTATTATGGTTCTTTTAAACGCGAAGACTCACGCGCGGGCTGACGATTAAATGATAAGGATTAAATGATTCCGTGTTGCGGAACGGGCGCAGTTGAGATCGCGTTGATTTGAGGACGGCGCGGACTGACGTGAACGTCTGTATCGCACGCAACGTCGATTCAAAGCCCGAGGGGCAGACTGAATTATCGTCTGAATGATTGTACGGTTGGCGCTACGCCTACGCTATTGACATTTAAGATCGCGGTTGTCCCACTAATTTGCATCGCGCGAAATTCCACGGATGAGTCAGCCAATTGCGCCCGACGATCGCGCATGCATACTCCATGGCCGATTTACAGTTACGGCCCGCCGAGTGCCGTCATCGCGGGAAACGCGAGCCGAATTTTTCCTACGGCTTAATTCGCCCCGCGAAATCGCCGCAGTGGGAAAAGCTCCGATCCGCGGACGTTCGACCGGATCGAACGGTGAAAAGCCCGGCCGTAAAATAGCTGTTTGTAGCTAGATAACGCGTCCGTTTGAGTTACGATAACAACGTTCATTAAGGAGTGTAATCCTCCGCGTTTGTTAGATAGAACGTCGCAGCGTAGCTGAAAGCGCGATATCTCGAGTGGTGGTATAATCAGAGCCAGCTCTGATTTCTCTTGAGCAGCGTATTTCGGGATCCCGTTTCACATTGCAGATAAAGGCCGAGGGAGTTGCACAGAATGTGCCTTGAAATAAATTAGAACCCTATAATCGTGCGATCTCCCGACAAACACGCTTGGGAAATAGATCACGGATTTTCACGCGTCGCGAATCGATGGGAAAGACAGACGCGCGCTTCGAGCGCGACAATTTTCATCAATTTCTCTCTCTCTCTCTCTCTCTCTCTCTCTCTCTCTCTCTCTCTCTCTCTCTCTCGCGGAGCATACGGGGCGACGTTCTGTCGTCAAAAGTATTTGATATCACATCGGCAAATCTCCGTAGCTTCCGACCGCGACCGCGACCTCGAGCGATACATGCCCGCAGCGCTCAACAGTTTCCAAATCAAAGCCTCAGAGAATATCGTCGTGATAAAACTCCTCCCCCCACCCCCGTATTAGACGCGGTGTGTCCTCTCCTCTCCTAAGGAGACGACACACCGAACGCGAACGACGGCCGCGTATATACGCGGCACATTTTGCGAAACCGGTTTCCGGAATTCCATAAGGTCTGGAGTGCACGAGTGCGCACGAGAGCGCTCGTAAAAATCGTCGCTTCTTGTCGTTTTTGCGGACGCGGACACGAAAGCACCGCGCGCCTGTTACCGCCGGCGTGATTAGGAACTGTTAACGCTTCGGTGTATTGAACTAACGAACGGCGGCGGCGTCGTCGTCGTCGTCACTGGAAATTACGATCCTGCAAATTGCAAATTCGCGCCGGCGAGCGAGCGTGCGTGCGTGCGTGCGTGTGTGCGTGCGTGCGTGCGTGCGCGCATGAGGAAAAAAATAGCAGAGACCATAACAACACGACTTATGAATGAATATGAGCGTCGCGCCGACACGACGGGACATCATCTGCCACTTTGGCTTTGCCTTGACTCCTCGGCCATCGCACACTCCACCGAGAATACACCGAGAGATGTAAGGGAGTTCTATCTAATTTTGCTCAACGGCGGATGAAGACCGCGAGCGGTCATCTCTGAGAACACCTTCTCCTGCCGCGGTGTACCGGATGTGTCACAACCCTTACGGTATCGAGTTGGAACGACACACCTGACCTTCCTGATCGCTCCAAAAGCTCCACTGCTCGCTTCCTTTCGCGGCGAACGCACGTGGAAGAAGAAAGAACGTGCGTCCGCTTGTAAACCTAGTCGGGACGGTCTCGAGGCGACCGTGCTCTCTCGTCGGCGCGGGCGGTGTTTCGATCGCAGCGACGTGCGAAAGGTGCAGCGAGCGACGTGTCACTCGCATTCGAAAATGTGATATCGCGGGGGCAAAAATTGCAATTCGCGAGCGGGCAAAAACGCAGAATTCCACTTAAATAAGCGAGCTGCGCCGTTTACGCTCTGAGTACTGAAAGATCTATTCTGGAATGTGTGCGAGAAGGGCGCGGCAAATTCAGAAATTCACGCGTCGACGAGGCTGCTCGAGCGTGAAAAAGTGAGCCGCGCTTTGCTACGATCTCGCTGACTTGACGCGAGCCCGGAAAATATCATACTGACGTAATCATATTGTCGTATGGTGACGATGATTCCCGCGCCATAAACATGTGACCGCCGCGCGCTGCATCAATCTCCATAATGCCTGACGCAATATCTAGAATTACTTGAATCTGTCAATCGCTTCGTGATTTCAGGCACGCAGTCATCAACCCACCCCAAATTGCAATTCCGCGAATTGCAGCATTCCCCCGATGTACCTTTCAAAGCATGAGGAATGCGCAAATGAATTGCCGTCATAGTAGTTTGAACATTACCTCGCCTGCTGCTATCACCCACGAAAATGCAACTCGTGTAATAAAAAACGAAATTAAATTCGCGCTTTGATCTCGAGCGCATAAAATGCGCTCTCTAATTCCGACATAGTTGTGCCGCTTTCACATGCCCGACCCTTCAATTTACCCCGCTGCATGAGACGCATACGATATTCACGTTTGATAAATAAATAATTAAATAAACAAATAAATAAAATAAATATATACGTATAAATGATAAATTGCAAATAAATGCAGTTACATTAACTCGTATTATTATATTAAACCTATTATAACCTTTGGAGCGATGGAAAATGTAGCGTTGCTGCTATTTTATACGTTCTCATACGATACGCGACGAAAAAGAAAAGAAGAAAGAACGAAACGCGGCCCGTGTATAAATTATGCAACCGTGATAGCGACGAATGTGTGCATGCATGTAAAAGCGTGCAACGATTATCGCCAACAGTGACGCATTTTGTCGCAGAGTGATTAAGTGAAACGAAACGCGGATCGCATTTCCGATGCGCCACGCACCGGGTAGTTCCGAGAGTAGGCGCGTAGGCGTCGCTTTCTCCCGTTAATTCAATTGTTCATCTGCGATCATCTCCGCGTCCGCGGCGGCGCTTACCGCTGTGAGTAACGATTGCCAAATGTTCCCGAGCATTAAGTCGGCTCAAGATTTGGCCGTCGCGTCGCGTTCTCAGCCCGATCGCGTTATCTCCCGATTGTTTTCCGGCCGATTTTCTATCCCGGGGATTCCCGTTATCACATTTTAATCAACTGCATTTAGACGTCAACTCCCGAAAGATACTATCGGACAAACAGACGTTAATGCATCCAATTGGCAGCCAGCCATTCAACGGAAACACTCGTCTGGCTGGCGTAGCGATATTTTAGAAGTAGGTGTACTGCGCCTCATTTGAGGTCGTCACACTTTTACGACATCGCTATCGTTGTCGATTATCGTGGTGTCTCTATGCAGATACCACGAATTTTAATTCACCGACCATCGAAATGATCGCGTTTCACACGCCGATGATACCGATACCGAACAATCGCGCGAGCGGCGTATAAACGGATATTTGCGAGACCATTGTTCGTTTTTGTTCGATTTTACGGCGACGATATCGAGTACTAGAGTTCTAGAGAGCTCCTCAGCTTTGTTGACACGCAATTTCGCGAGCTGTCGACGCAGCTGCGTGGAGTTTGTTCAACAATTCCTGTACCGTTGGCGCGTAATTATCGCACGCTCTACGCCTGCTAATTTTGCGTATCCTTGAGTCCTAAGGCAGCGCGCGGCATTATGCAAAAACGTGAATAGAAATTGTTGAACATCCGCGAGAGTGCGTATTTTACAGGCGCACGGTACACGCACGATAAATTCCATCATTTCGAAATTTCCTCGAAAGATCAAGGGTGACACTCGACGCCGGGGCACGGCATGGGAGAATGCTCGCTAAAGGAGGCGCAATTGTGAATTTGTCGCACAAGTGAGAGTAAGAAGCGACGGAGCGGCCCCAAAAGTGATCCCGGTGCAAGTCGGCGCGGAAACGCGCGACGGAAATAAAAGCACCGTCCTCTACGCGAAACGGACGTTTCTTTTCGCGACAATATTTGCGAACAAGACGGCTGCTCGCGAAGCGCGGACGAAAAAAGCGCGGATACAGCGATATAGCCCGCGTAGTTACAGCCACGAATAACTTGAGCGCGTGCAGTATTCGCGCCTGGCAGAAGCGGAGTAACGGCAGACGGATTTTCTCTATGACGGATTCGTGGCCCCTCGGGTCCAGAAAATGATCGAGGTAGCATCTGGCGATAGGGGAGGCGCGAGAGAATTCCGCTCGAAAGCTCGGAGCGTGAAGGTACGCGCCGAGCGGAATGGAAGCGGCGGCTTCAGTCGCCCGCGAACCTCCGCCGAAGAACGTTCTCCACGTCGTCGTTCTGAGTCGACAACGTGGTCGCCCGCGAGCGACCTTCGTCGATCGAACGCGCGACGATCTCAGATCTCGCGGGAACAGAGAGAGAGAGAGAGAGAGAGAGAAGGGAAGGAACGAAGGGTGTAAAAATCGACAAGAGGGAACCGGCTGATTTTCTTTTACCGCAGCGCGACCTCGCGAGTAACGCGAGGCGGGGATCACCGATGTTGTTGAGAAGCCTCGGTAGCGAGGCGAGGTTCAAGGAACGAGAATGAGGACGATCCTGAACGCGTGTTGCGATCTCTGTGTCGACTCGGGCGAGTAAAAGCGCGCGGAATAGTCATGTGGAAGTGTTGGGTCCTGTTTCTGTGCGTCGCAGGTAATTAATCAGTTTGCCCGTGTGTGGCCCGCAAAGTGGATTAAGCGTAGCACGAGGGGGATGTTCCGAGGGTTAACCGCGAGAAATATGCGGGAGCGTCGAAGTGAGTGGACGAACACGGCCGAAGGCTGGGATATGCAATTGATTCGCGGAAATATCCGGCGGGTCGTCGTTCGTCCAGTCGCCGGTCTTCGAGGCGCGGCAATCGTTGAGGATATAAAACAAAAAATTGTAAAGGTTGTCATACCGTGCAAGACGATCTGCTATGTAGAGATAAAGTGGCGAGATACACTCTATGGGAAAACTCCGAGAGAGTATCGCGCAAAGTGCTGGCAGATACGACACGACACCACACGAGTGGGGAGCGATCGCGTCGAAACAACGAAATTACGGTAATAAACGGTCGTTTAATGGGCGGCGACTAGTAGTGGTGCTTCCCTCCCACCCCTTGACAATTAAGTATTTTCAACACAATGATATAATTCGGTATTACTATATAATTGACCTATATTTAACCCCACGCTGTTAACGCATCGCGGTCAATTAACAAAAATGCAGGCGGAGCAAGTTACTGGGCGTAATGTCAATTAGAAACGTACCGTTAAGTCGCACATCTCGATAATACTCGAGATAATTCGTAGGATGCGTGCACATAATCGTGAGACGATTTCTCTCTCGATACAGAGAGACATAGACACGGACGGTTATTTGTACCAATTAGCGGTTACGTGCTCTACTAATTGGTCGCTTAATAACCGCTTCGAGATAAGCTGAGATTACGATAACGTAGTGTATAAATTTATCTATAATACGCGGGGTATCGCGCGCGATAAAAATGCCGTCGATACGATCATGGTCATGGTCTGACGTGTCAAAGTTGATACAATAGCTCAGGTGAAAGAAAAAGAGAGAGACGCGCTTCGTTAATTTACTCGCGATTTATGAATAAATAAATAAATAATGAAATTATCCGAGCTACTGATTCACCGAGTCTTCCAGTGTTATGCCAGAATTCTTTATACTTTGTTCCTCGTACTTTTTTCTTCTTCTTTTTTGTTTTTTAAGAAGATTGTTGTGCATGTTTCCGACATGCGCGTGCGCTCTCCGATTATCAATTTTATCCAATTTAAACACTTTTGCCTCAACCTGAATACCTTTGCTTGTCCATCAAGAATGTGGCCCACTTGAAAGATTTCAAATTTAATAAAATCTCGAAGCGAATACACCTTAAAAGGTATGTACGCCGCAAGGTGCACTTTATACTCAGACATACGTGAAATATCTGTATGTGAGATTAACCAGCTTGCCGAGTGAAATGGATACGTTATGCGCAGACAGTTTTGGGACGCGCATATTTTATCGAGTTTCTGATGGAAACTGCGAATAAATTAACGATTGAAGCGCGCGTTTCTCTCTCCCTCTCTCTCTCTCTCTCTCTCTCTCTTTCTCTTCCTCTTTGTCCGACAAAGAGCGGCTTCTGTGCAGATGTTCAGAACTAACGTTAACCATACATTTTCGCAATATCGGATCTAGACGAGCAAGATCCACTGAAACGATACCGTCGAATCGATTCTAGGATCTGTGCCGAAAATAGTCTTCGATAGCAACGATCGTAAAATATTCGCTGAATCGATTCCAACCGAAGACTCGAGCGTCGGAGTCACTAACATAGTTGCGGTGTTGCAAGAACTTGTCTAATATCACTTGCCTAGATAAAATTTTCTTTCGTAATGATAATGGTGTAATCGATGAAATGAGCGGTTATGCCGCACCATAAGAGTGTGTCGTCCTCGAGTGTGCGACCTGTCATTACATACAAAAAAGAAAGAAAAGAAAACAATCGGCCCGGATCAATGACTTTGTCCGATAACGATATAAATAAGCGGTATCAATCGATCGCCGATAGTAACCGGGTTAATCGATCACTTTCTAGATAATGTCAGTTCTTTTTTTATGAGAACACCGATAAATTCCGGAAAGATGAGAGGAATGTTCACCCAAGACGAGAGTGTAGCCTTGTGCCATAAATGCCGTGTGAATGAAAGTGCAAGTTGTGGGTAGTCATATGCCATATAAATATGACTCGCTGTCGCCTATCCCGCATATCGGTCGATTAGACGAGCTCGAAAATATCGAATGACTCGCGAGACCTTCTTCAGAAGGTTATAGCGCGACGGATCGAACGAGGCTGTCGATAATGGATGTTGTAGAAGCGAATTATCAACTTTGTAACTTTTAACCAGGAGCAATTTTAGTACACTTCAATTCGCTGCGGACGATTATAAAGGTTCATGGACGATGACCCGCGATATTAGCAAATTCTTATGAATATAGAGCAAAATTTGCATCCACGTAAACAGTGTGGACAAAAGAACTATATAATGTACCGCATAGCCTTTCATGTCTTTCTTGCAACCCTCTTCAAGAGAAAAATATTGAGCATTTGCGGAGTTTTAATAACAGATTACTTGATAACAACAATAACAATAATGCTTTTAATAATTATTTGTGGTTATGTGTGTCTATTGATACATTTCTTTTTTTCTTCTTTTCATTCATTTCCTCTGTTCCTTCTCGGTATTCCATTCTATAAATTCTGTTCATCGTCAAAAGAAAAAAAAAAAAAAAGACAGAAATTTGTACACAACATTTTTTTCTATGCATGAATATTAAGGTATACGTACGTAAGCAGTCGCCGGCAGCTAACATAAGTTATTTCGGTATCAGGCAATGGTTTGTACACCTGTGATAAGACGACGCTGGTACAACTAAACGATTACACAGAGGAGGGTATGTAGACACAAGCTCGACAAAAAAAAATTTTTATCGCGAAGACAATGTTTGCGTGAAAGAACGTGGCTCTAATTTTTAAATTCTTTAAACTTCGTCCTTTCAACGCGTGAAATATTTTAGCGTCAAAAACTTAATTTTGTCGTCAAATTGTAGTCTTATTTTTTTTCAAGGCGCTTAAAAATTAGAAAACTGGCATGAATTTCTATATTAGAGAGAAAAGACAGAAAGAGAGAGGAAGAGAGAGAGAGAGAGAGAGAGAGAGAGAGAGAGAGAGAGAGAGAGAGAGAGAGAGAGAGAGAGAGAGAGAGAGAGAGAGAGAGAGAGAGAGAGAGAGAGAGAGAGAGAGAGAGAGAGAGAGAGAGAGAGAGAGAGAGAGAGAGAGAGAGAGAGAGAGAGAGAGAGGAAAGAGCAAAAAGAAATATACGGATTTAGATACTGTCTCTCGGAACCTGAATTTTCTCCTCGAATGAAATATGCAACATGCGCACTGGCCATCCCGTTTGTTACGCCTCGCATTTTAAAGCAAGTCGTATATCGCGATGCTCAAAGCTCTACAACAAACTTTAGCATATTCCGCAAACTCGTGTGCAGCTGGGTGCAATAACGTAGAAAATACCGGCAAGGACATCTCGCGAATACTATAGTGGTTCTAAGCGCGACGCGCTTTTTTCCTTATTAATTTTTCTCCTTAATTCTTCGCGTCTGAAATTCGTTCCGCGCTTATAATAATTACCTGCGAACGGTATACACGACGCAGTTCACTATTCCCGACACTATTTCCCGCTCGATGACTAACTGAAATCTGCCGTGTTGTAATTAAAAGGCGTGATATTGTGGTCGGTCTGTTGATTTTTATTATTCGCAAAAACCAGTTCTCGCGGAATTGCCAACGAACGCAGGTGTGTATGCATTTGAATGGCTGAGTATACTTCAGGTGTGATCACTGCACTTTAGCGTGTGCCGAGCGCTAGATAGCCGCGATTGACTCTGTGTGATACTGACCCATTTCAATCTGTGACCTGTGCACGCGTGTCATGCTCGTACAGATGGCGGTTGAAAATGAAGACTGCTAGAAGTAATTGAGTGCCCCAGCTTGGAGTGGCGCCATGCAACGTGTTTAAACTATATTTAGAATAAAACGACACGTGTCGCGGACGGATTTCACTGGAAGGATTTCAATGGGTATTCCAGCGCTCTTTACCGAGCGCTTAACTGTTTAACTGTCGTTGCTTCTTTTTTCTTCCGAGTCTTTTACATCGCGCGTTACTGTTACTTTTACCGTCCATCCGGAGACAATGGAAAATGCGGTTAAAGTTGCTTTCCAATTCACTAACCGCGAATTATTTATCATCGGAGTCAAAACTGACAGCATAATACTACAGCGAACATGTTATCCCGATCGAGCCACGGCGATGTGTGACGAGTTAATACGCTTTTTTCTAATAATTTTGATTTGTTTATCCCATAAGATTGCGCGCTGTCGCGCACTAGAAATTGCCGAGCACTGGATATACGCGCGCGATAAAAAGCGCGCGCCCGGCCGCTTCGCCTCCCCCGTATGTTGTATGTACGTACATAATTGTCGTGCGAACAAGAATGTGTTTTCCATATTAAAGGCCTGCGGGCGGAAAGGTTAAGTCTCTGGTATTTATTAATAGTCATACCGCTTGGTCATATCTCACGCACACGCATACACACGCGCGAACGCAAATGGGATTTATGGCGCCGCGAATGGGACGCGACCAAGTTCGTCTACGCTGCGGTGATTCACGACGATGACTTCCCGAACAATTGCTTACGTATGACAAACAATTATTGTCGACGCGCTGCTGCATGTCGCCGCTCCACCTGTATGCTTTTGCAACAGCCTCAAGATAGTTCACGGTAGACGCGTTGGCACGCATCGCGCAAATCCGCTAGGATCTCTCTCTCTCTCTCTCTCGTCTAAAATCGCGAGGTCGCGAGAGCTGTTGATCTTCCTGAAATTCTTCGATTTGTCTCGTGTCTCAAATTGCCGCGCGTTCGTACAAAACGCGTTCCGTCCGTCTTTTTCTCAGTCTTCGACACTCAGTCCCGATGTAGCAATTTGCCTATTGTCTGTGTGCATCAGTATCGTGTATCATAAAAAGCTGCTCCACTTATACCGGTCTATTTCGCCCGAAGGACCTGTCACACCTTAAAAGTTTCGATCGATCAACAGCCTTCAGAGGCGAATTATGCAAAACCGTACGAATGCGAGAAGGAACTTTTTACTGTTTCGAAACGAGCTATCGACAATGCGTGTGTCGCTTCTCTGGTCGAGTACAGTATATGAAGCAAAAGCATTCAGATGTATATGCGAAACATAAATACGTATAAATATCGAGAAGAGGCTGCATGAATCGTATGTTTATTTGAGCGAGATTACGGAAGGTTCGGAAGATGCCGTAGACATTCTTCCATCGAAATAAGATACGTTCGATCGATAAATCGAATGCGATATGAAATCAAGGGGAATCAAGTAACCTATTTTGCGAGACAATGCCTGATAATTATGCTCTCGATATTGCATCTTGACTATGCAACGACGTGGAGCTAGTCATGCGTGAACCAGACGACGTTACATAATGTTTAAATTCCGCTCAAGGCCGCGGAATAAAAATGTATTCACTCGGAACGAATATCTTGCGCGCATGAAGTATGCGCATAAATTAAAGCGGCTGGAAAATTGTGCGCTTGGAAAAAATCGAGTTTTATCGACGTGAAATTCCTGACAAATGGGAACTGCACGAAATGATCGAGACTCTGAGGAAGCAAGACGCGTTTATTTGCTGGAAAATATCGGGAAATGTTCGAAGGATACTTCGATATTGAGCACTCTCTACGGTACGACGAAAAGCTTCCGCTTGATTCTTTTTCTCCTTTTTCTTTTTTCCAGGTTTATCCTCGGCTGTCTTGTTGAATTCAACGGATCAGCACATCGGTTCCTCATTGAACAATCAGTCGGTGACGTTGCGACAGAACGAACCTGTGAGACGATTCGCGTGTCCTATAGGATTCTTTCGACTGAAACGATTCTGCTATTACTTGAGCGCCGGCACAGCGCCATGGCGGGAAGCGCACTTTCATTGCAAGGACAGAAACGCCACTTTAGCTATCCTGGACAGAAATGGAAAGGACAGAATGCTGAGGAGGTATCTGATGGGGGAACAGTTCAGTGAGTATTACACACCGTGCACCTCATTGTAATCTCAACATCGCGTGACTTTGCTTCTTCCTCGAAACTCGACAGCGAAATTGGAGCGATGGATCGGCGGGATCTTCAACTGGCAACAGAAGGCCTGGGAATGGGGCGTTACCGGTGAGAAGATGGTTTTCCAGAGTTTCGGGAAACAAGAGTCCGGGAAATCTGACAAGTTCGCATGGCACTGTGTCATAATGGATCCGGCATTGAAGTACAAGTGGAGTCCGAAAAGTTGCGTCGAACGGAAGCATTATATATGCGAAGTGCCTGCAGGTCGTTTAGGTAACGAATAATAACGTTCAATATGAACGAGTGAACGAAGATAATCTTTCACCGATAATCCACTTTGACAACGGTCTAACTCCATGATCAATTTTAACGATTTTCTAACGATTTTATCAAGTACAGTCAGAAGACGTAAGAAATCGGACCCCTTCGCGCCGCAAAATCAAAGATTAAAGCCCAGGAAGAAGGGCAAGAAATACTCAGAAGAACAGAGGAGGCTAGACGGAAGAAAGAAAAGCCGAGTGAACTGGCGAAGGAACTGGACGGATCAAGCGGAGAACCAGCAATGGGCTCACGGTGTAAAACTAGGCTCACGGCCACCTTCCAGGTATTTATTTTGTTAAAAGCTAGTTAATTTAGCATTAGAGATTATATATGAGAAATGATTAAAGGAAAAATCTCCAGGACGAGAGAATATCTTCAATTCGACGTCTTAAAGTTACGATCAATAATATTAGCAGTAATTAATTGCATTTCCCACAATCTTTCAAGATTACTTTTTGCCAGTCATAGGATGGCACAGCCTAGAGATCGCGCACGGCATCGTCCCAACAATAGGACTCGCTTGCAACCATCTGTGCCGAGGGTGGCTCAGGTGTTGCCGCGGGGACGAGATTTCAGCGCTTTCTTGGGCGATGGACCCAACCATCAGCCTCAGAAATTGGCTGACATGAGTCACGATTTTACGCAATTCCACAATAAAATCAACGACTTGGCGCGAGAGGAGGTTCTGTTTAAGCCATGAAGGAGAAACCGTCGAACCGTCATGTCGATAACTGGTTACGATTGCAGCTTCGACGCTTTACTATCGTTTTTTATATATGACGATCCTTCTGTTATAATGGTGAAATTAAATTATGCGTCTCGTTCGCTCACGTCAATCAAAATTCGATCAAACGATGTTAACCCCGCCAGAGTTATTTTATCGTGACTTAATTACGGCTACAATCGTACAAGTGAACTTTGGACAATCCGTAGAAGGATAATGCGACCAAAGTTAATTACAAAATAAATCCCACAAGGTTCCTTCGTCTAAATATTTCCGCGAGAGTTTCAGGAGACACATTGTCTAATTCATAGAATAGTAGTCGGCTATGAAGCTGATAGATTAATAATCGCAGTATTTGTGCCAAGATCGCAGGATGCATTCTATACTATTACTGACAGTAAAACTGTCTGAATATTTTCTGTATACTTATCGTAACATTGCTACAGAGAATTACTCTATTATCTCTCTATAATATTTTACCTTCTAGTTTGCCATACAACAATGCCCCACGCGATTAATTAAATATGACGCACGAATAATGCAGGTATTAATATAAAATATTTAAAGCCTTCGACGCGCTTGCAAATCATCGCGCTTTGCGCGGCAAATTGCGTTCAACATGATAAATGAAGACAACTATTACTCACTAATTAATTAAGCCGTATTTAGCGGTAATCTTTTACGCTGATCATACTGCAAAGTTCATACAAATGGATTGCAGTTAGAGATAGCAGATCAAAAAGCAAGATAAGACTCGTATTTTTGCTTTTTGGTCCGCTTTCGTATATGTTACTTTTTCATTGCTTTGTCTGTAAATATACCAATATAAGACTATCGATATATTCCTTGTATTTAATGATGTATAATAAAATACTGATGCAAAAGTCCATATGGCGCGATTAAAATTGTCGATAAAATTAAAGAAAAATCGAGAGTGGGTTTTGCTAACGATATTACCCATAGAAAGTCGATTTTCCTACCTTAATATAGGTGCAGAGAGCATCCCCTTTCGGCTCACCAGCAGCGTCTTTGTACAGCTTAATTTTGTCTCTTCCTTTTTCGTCCCTAGCTATGAGGCCGCACTTGGTAAAGAGTTGCGTTAGCTCGTCCATGGTAATATCCAGAGGTAGGCCAGATACATAAATAGCGGTATTATGCGCCTCATCAACTTCAAACCAGCTCGGTGGTTCCTGAGCTTTCCGTTTGGCTTCTGCTTTTCTCTGCTCCTTTTCTTCTTTGATTTTCTGAGCAGGTGCTGGAGGCTGAGGTTCTGCTTTCAGCTGTGGTGCGTTAGTGTTTGCGAAACCATAGCTCATCTGGTACTTAGCCATAAAGTCTTCATCAACCTATAACAAGAAATCAAATGTTTCTACTCAAATATTGCGTGATAAATATTTTTGAAGTTGAAAAATCTCAAATTATTTTTTTCCGCTTGATATTGTTGTTACCTTGGGAAACCAGGCATTCTTTTCCTTGTCCCAGATATACATGCTGCCATCGTTTGGATCTGTGTACGTGTGCGTATCATTTTCAAAGCCAAAAATACCAGATGAGTTAACTTCAGAACTGGCATTTTCCTTCTTTTCAGTTTCTCCAGAACTCTCCTTATTATCAGAATTCTTCTCGTTATCTTTCTTTATCATCCACTTATTATTTTCTTGGTCAAACTTATAGGTAATATTTGTAGCTTTGTCGGTATAAATGTAAGTTTGTCCATCAAATTCATAGTTCTTCATAGGATCATCTTGCTTCTCTGATTCTTGTGTATCAGTCATACTGAATACTGGCTTATTGAATCAGTTTACAAAGTGATCAGTTTACAAACCTATATACAACAAAGAAAAAAACAACTGTATTAACATATTTATATGTCTTACAATCGTATAATTTATCCTTAAATATGTGTCAACAGAAACATATTTTTTCATATACTTAATAATTTCTGATTATAATACTCGGTCGACTTATAACGAACAGACAATTTGAGACACTTTTAATATAAAATAACGTCTATAAACCTGAAGTATTAAAGGTTAAGTGTACCATACATGAGAATTATAATATCGAAGATTTCTACCAATCGGTTTTATTTAATACCTTTATCATCTGCAAGTTCCAAGACGACCGTTGTCTGTATCGTGATTAATAATCCACTAATAATCCACGTGATTACAACAATCAACACTGACAATAATCAACATTCGCACCGTACAAATGACACAATAGAAACAGCCTACGTGATCGACGCGCGATACGTAACAGACGACGAGTTTCGTGACACTAGTGCCATCTATAGGTTCGCCATGACATTATTACGATGTATCAAATTTTGCAACAAAAACAATTATCGAATAAAATTTATATCGAGAGAGCTTCGAAAAGTATGCTGAGAGATGAAAATATCAGAATGTTAAGCAACTTATATCGTAGCTTTGGGCCCAATACATGCCCGAATAATCAATGAAACTCGAGTGGCTTGACATTATTTATATTATTAGCTGTAACGAGTTTCATTCGTTAAGGCGAGTGTTTCTCGAAAAATCCTAGCCGCCCAAACTGTCGGCCATCTTGTGATCGGGCTCGCCGAAAAACCGTGCGGTCGGTCGCGCGATCGCGCCCCCATTCTTTATTGTCGAGAAAGGCAACGACGCGGTTGCCACTAGAAATTGATTTCCAGTTGCTAGGTTACGTGTCGGCTTGAAAGCGCCAGCACCGGCTAGCTAGCACGCCTATCTGGCTGGCGGTTAGTCGGCTGCAAGTTGCGCGGCGCAAAGTGCAAGCATGGGCCTGCCGGACATTGAGACGATACCCGGTAAAGAGAAAGAGACAATAAAAACACGCACCTGACACGCACGCACGCATGCACGCACGCACGCACGCACGCACGCACGCACGCACGCATCCGCGCCGCGAGCATCTCCGGCAGCATCCTCCGTACGTCAACAGCTTTCGAATCGGATGTGATTCGTCGATCGATCGCTCACCAACGGTCAAGCGGATATCGTTGAAACGCTCGCGACGTACCCTCTGCTTCGCCATGCTGTGCCGGTCACCGGCGTGAAGTTGAACGAAAATCGATACGCGACACCGCTATCGAGCGATCGCTGCCTCGTGCTGGCGCGTAGACCACGTCGCGGGATTTCGAATTGACGATACGAGTGCGACCGACGATAATTGGCAAAAACACGTCAAAATTGAGCAGCAATCTTGCAAGCTTCGCACGCTATCAAAGTATCGCGGTTGCACACGATGCACTTTCTTGCGGAATACTACATTTACGTATATCTCCATCGACCATGCGACCGACTTTTTTTCGTTACGAATAGTCAACGCAAACGCGCGCGTCCTACTCGTGAAATATGCTCTCGAGAGCGCTCTTGTTTTCGTCCTCGAATTGCGTTGAATATCCTCGGTGGGCAGTGAATAGTAGTGGTTTGTTCAGCTGTATGCGGCTACCAGCACGATCCGCTCGTTAATCGGCTAATGCCACCGCCGTGGAACATGCGAGTCATACGAGCATTTGTGTCATTAACTTATCGCTGGTATTATCGCGAGAAGAATATAAGTCGGAACAAAAAGGCCCTTGTTTGGCAGAACGCCGTTTGATTCTTCTGATAATGATAATAATAATGGGCTATATTCACACGCATACGCATATGCACACACGCACATGCGCACATATATACGCACACGCAATACATGCCCTGCACGCCCTGCGAGCGAGTCGGATTTCACCTTTGGCACTTCTCGGGACGGAGTGAACCAGCCTTTTATTTGGAACGCTTTGCATGCGAATAGATTACTATTTGCGAGCTATCGCTAACGGATTGTGTTAGATCGTGTACACACATACTTGCCCGAGCAATTCGGCGGCTATTAACCGACCTTTGGTTCAACAACCCTAGAAGTAATGTATGCAGACCTCGGGAGCGACCGACTTTATCCTTTCTGCGAAATTTACTTTCGTCTTTTCTACAATCTATCCAGCGGAGTCGCAAAATGATAGTAGTAAAACAATGGCAACGAGATTACAAGCTTAGGTAATTTTAAGACTCGGGACAATTTTAGAAATTGACATTTGGAATACGAATTCTCAATCGTTACATTTACCATTATTGTAATGTTGAAATGCTATTGTGCGACTCAGAGATTGGAACATTTTAATGACTGAGGATACCAGAATGCTGAAGTCTTTCGAGTAATTTGGTGCTAAAGAAATTCGAAGATTGAAAAATGTTTTTAAAACTCGTAGATTAACAATCTGTGACTATTAATTTGTAAATTAATAAACTCGAGAGTCTAACTCGAATCTAACGATTCGAGGAGCTGAATGTTCGGATGTCCATTGCCCCGTTAATTTTACAATTTTCCGACACGTCGGAAGTCTTTAACGATTTGCAATGAGACAATTCGTGTAACTCTCTGACGTAAGACAGATGCTCAATGCATTATGCAAGAGGCCGCCGTTTGAACTTTTGATAAGCGGGACCTAAGCGTAAATCTCGAAGGATTTATCGTCCATTTTGCGTCCATTATTGACCTTTCGCGAGGGGAAGCTGAAATACCAGCGTTAATTTCGCGTCGGGACACGTACGGCGTACGGTGTCTTAACGCTTTTCCGTTCCTTTTTACTTCGCGCCGACTTCAAGCTTAATTTATGCCAAGGCTGTACAACGATAAGACTTGCCCTCTACCGCGCTATATTCGTGGTACTCCACCAGTGATACGCAGAAATAGAAAGATCCATAAGTCTGAGGTGCCGACAATTAACTCTTGGAGAGAAACACGTATCCATTATTTATCCTTGTTGCTGAATAATTTTACTTACGGTTCGCTCGTCCATAATTTCATCACGTCGCGCAGATCGATGACGCTTATACGTGCCAACGATTTACTTTTTTCCGGAAAAAGTGACACCAGGGGAAAGGTGAAAAACTTTGAACAAGTTTAAATACAGCGATCGATTGTAATCTCTTGCAACATGCATGTACGTATTATACATTGTAAATTTAGGGTCATTAAGTACATTCTTATTCTATTCACGGATTATAAAAATCGCCACGTGCAGCTCCAAATGCAAATTCATGCGATATAAATGACGTGCTTATTATGTATTTATAGTTTCGTAACGGAATGACATACAACGATTGAAATCTCGCAAGAACAAACAATATCGCGACCGATTATGAATACCCGGTATTGTGGAGCGTTTCGCAAGGGCGACCTGCGCGCAGTTCCAAACTCGAATTACAGAGTCAAATACGTATTTCGGGTGAAAGGTCAACGCTCGTGTAATTGTGGCGCGCGCGCGGAGACGTGTAAATCCGAGCGCAAAATCTTCATCGATTGAGTGATTCGCACATTTAAACATAGGAAACTCGATTCATCCTGCCTTCAATATTTAACGATGTATCGATCTTTCTGCATTGTAGAGACCGGGGCGGTGTTCACGATCGGTCGTAGCAGATTCGCGGACAATGTTGCGTCGCACTTCTTCATACGCAAGGACCCCGTCGTCGCTATTGTTTGCGGGGACGAGCATTCGGCCGTGATTTGTCGTAAGTTTCGAGAAGCTTTGCTTTCAAAACGCCTGTTTTGGTCGCAGACCAAACGCAATTTGCAGAATAAGAGAGTACCATCGAACCAAGACAACCATTGAAAAAGCATCATCGTCGTCGTCGTTATGAAGTCGTTATGAAATTGAGCCTAGATTTCAGGATAGGTTTAGTTCTTCAACTATGCAGACACAACACAGAGGAGTCGACGACAATCAGTTGCGCCGTCTATTGAACCATCGTTAATAATTAATTAACGTCGCGCACACAAAGTATAACGTTGCCTCTGACAGTAAAGCATGTATCTGTAATGAGCGGTGTTGTTGCGGTGACGCAAAATAGTCTGTTATAATAAACAATAATCGCAACCGCTTCTTTCCGCCTACTCTCGTATTTTCGGCTTTACATTCATTCGTGGCAGGTTTACACTCGTTCGCATATTTTTAACGTCGCGCCGTTTCGAGGTCGTGTTTCATCGGAAAGTTCAGACGTTTAAAGCGTGGATCTCGATAGCTACGCTGTGTGAGATTCGTGGATTCTATAATGTGTTGAGGCGTTTGATTCGGGCTCGCACGATTTACAGCTTCTGTAGCATGCCACGCGACCACGCGGGTATATAGCCGAGCTATGCTTACATAGGAATACCCACTGTCCAGTAAATCGATATTGAACACGCAATGGTCGGGCCAGCCGGCATTGTTGGCGTTATTAGTACAATGCGTCTTGAGAAAGCCCGCTACGCTGTATCATCCGGCAATTATGAGAACGACTTTGTATAAAGAGAGACCGTCGGAGGAAGCGAAAGAATTAATTTCAGATAATGATAAATCCGCCGGAACTACGCGACAACGTCGAAACTCCGTCTATTCTCCGACAGACGGATGTGTTCCTCCTCTTTTTCCTAATCGTATAACGAGGAGAGACGTTTGCACATTTCTTTGTGCGCATCTCATCAAGATCTCTCTTGTAATCCGCTCTTGTAACTTGCGTAAGCTTGATTGATGCGACGCTATTTGCTTGATACGGTGTAATTAAACCTTACGCAATCGAATTTATTACTAGTGGAATCGTATCTTTGGCTACATTTAAATTCTAAATTCTTCAAGCACTGCTCGTTATGTAAATTCAGAGATGATATTCACCTCGAGATGTCGCGAATAATTTCAGAGCTGTATCAAGTCCAACGAGTTTTAAAAT
Organism: Harpegnathos saltator; assembly: GCF_003227715.2. Taxonomy (NCBI): domain Eukaryota; kingdom Metazoa; phylum Arthropoda; class Insecta; order Hymenoptera; family Formicidae; genus Harpegnathos; species Harpegnathos saltator. The sequence continues at coordinate 520,340 of NW_020230483.1, forward strand.
TCATATAAATTACTTCAGAGACATTCCATAGCGTCATCCAGGTGTCCTTCCCTCTTGTTTTCGATTCGTTCTGCTTCTTCTCTTTTCCTCTTTTTTCTAGAAACTGGCAGACTTTTTGTTTTCGGCAGTAACGACTGGGGTCAGCTGGGACTGGGTCATAAAAACCACATCAGTAAACCTTCGTGCGTGAAAAGTTGGTAACTCTTTTATAAAAAAGGCGATACATAAGTTTAGACATAAGTGAGATAATAATATGTTACTGCTTTTATTAAAAAAAAAAAAAATTTTTTTTACTAAGAGCGTTCTGTATTCTCTTGTAAACATGTCGCAGCGTTGAATTCGTTCATTACTTATTTATGCATAATTTATAAAAGTGGCATTTTTTTTCTAAAATCACTTGTAAAGCTTTGCGTTGGAGATCATTTAAAAATCGAGGCTACAGTTTCTTTCCGCTATCCGTTTAATTAAACGCCGTTCGTACTTTTGACGATTGAGGGTCCAATGTGTTTCAGTCTTGAAACCGGAGAAAGTCACACACGTGGCATGTGGGAGAGCGCATACTTTGATATGTACAGGTAAGCAACGAGCAATGTGTACGAAGATGTATACGGAGTGTCTCTCTCGCGTATCTCTCGCGATTGCGCAAATATCGAAAGTCAGTTTAATTGCCCTGTCTATTTGACTAGCGCGATAGTGATTCGTGTCGCGCGTGTAAGCAACGAAATATCGCTCTTTCGAGAGCGACCAGACAATTACTTTCACATTAGCCGATGCGATCTGTCGGAAATACGCAACTGCTGGGACACCCCTTATGCGCGCACATACATACAGTTGTCATTAATGGACGTGCGATGGATACCGTGAGCGGGTATACCACCGTTTCTATATGTGTTCTTCGCGTGCCGTGAACTTTGACGAATATTTGTCGAGTCATTCAACTTCAAACTTGTTCTCACTTGAAGGGATTAACGCGATAGAGATTCCCAAGTGATACGCCACTTTGTTAGCTCCTTTTCCAAATGACATATGATTCGACATATCACAGCACAGTACAGCGTCGGTGAGGTAAAGCCGCGTAGCTAACGCGTAGCTCGCGGAAATACACATACACTGCAAAAACCCGAGTGTGTTATTTTGACACGCATAAGCTGGAGCTTTCTTCACGCGTTTCTTGTCTTGTCTGAAATCACTCGTCATTCGATGCTGATTTCGATATCACTTGACGCGTTTAAACGCGTTAAACGACGTGATTCAAGACGAGCAGGATAGGACGAGCGTAAAGGAAGCTTCAGCTTCCTATACGCGTCAAAATAACACACTCGGGTTTGCGGTGTAATCGCTATCGATTTCATCGACCGGGCCCTTGATCTATCGTTATCGTTGGGAGTAGTTAAACTAGTCTTGTTAGTTTAACATTCGTGGCTTCCGCGGTACGTGGATCCTGTTAGCTTGTCGCAGTAAAGTACAGCTATGACGTTTCCATCGGTTTAACGATCAGGAAACACACACACGAGGGATATATAATCGCGCTTCTTTCTCTTTTCTTTTCTTTGCTCATCAGGAGCCCAGAAGATCTTTGCGTGCGGCAGCAACCAAGAAGGTCAACTGGGTCGGGAAAGCTCCGCGATAGGCGACAGCTCCAGTTCTCCGATTTTGATTTACGACTGCGGTCTCGCCGGGTCCAGGATCCTTCAAGTCGCGGCTGGATCGCATCATTCGATGGCTCTCACCAGCGATGGGGGTGTTATCGCTTGGGGAAGCAATCTGGAAGGGCAATTAGGATTGCCCGGGATCTCGGGACTGGTTAACAAGCCGACAAAGGTCCCCATTCCAGAACCGGTGAAGGAAATCAGTGCGGGATACTATCATTCGGCTCTTTTAACCGGTAATATAATTGACGAACAACTTTTGTTTCCCGTCTGAGATGATAAAATTTTATGAGGAAAATTAACATTTTTTACGACAGATTAAAACAGATTAAAACTGAAACCGAGAAACATGTAAAAATTCAACGAGTCCTCCCTCCTGGGAGGGACTTTTCTTATAAAATACTTAACAATGTTTGTTTGACAAGAGAAAGAAGAGGAAGGAGAAGAAGAAGAAGAAGAAGAAGAAAGAGGAGAATATGTATTTAGTACTTCAAGTCCAAAATGCGGTTTTAAAAGTCTGTCTGAGCATTCTCGGACGTCACGGCACTTTTTGCGATAAATTCTAGATAAAATCGAGCTTCCGCTGCGGCACGCTCGAGCACGTGAGGGCTGTAAAATGCACATTAAAACGCATATAATTCGACGGCGACGATGTTTCCAGAAAGCGGTCTCGTTTATGTCTGCGGCGAATCGGAGAGCGGTAAACTCGGGATCGATGTCAACTTTTCTACGCAAGTTGCACCGAAGCAAATGCAGCTGCCAGCGCCGGCTCTGCATGTTGCATGCGGCGGTCATCACACACTCGTGTTAGCAGGTTGGTCGATGGATTTGGAACCGGTCGTTATTGTTCCCCCCATGCTCCAGCACTCGCTCGATACTCGCAGTCTGTCGTAAAACTGAAAAGAAATTCTTACCTTGGACATTTTGTATACACGCATACATACGTTAATAATGTTCTAAAGCATTACATATTAATTAATGGGAGGGACCTGGGCTTGCTGATATCGCTGATAATTGTGCGAAATTGCCAGAGAACGGCAACATTTACTGCTCCGGTAGCAACGCCAGCGGTCAACTTGGCATGGGCACGAACGTCAGTGAGGTGCACACGCCGAAACTTCTTCCACGCGGGGCTCTTCAGAGCGAAATCATCGTCAAGATCTCCTGCGGCGAAAGTCACAGCGCTATACTCACTGGTGAGCCGCTCGAATCGTCGTCGTTCTCCTTGAACTCAAAAATCTCAGATTAATTATTCTCCGTGTGTCCACATTGCAAATGACAGAGTCGGGTAAACTCTTCACCTGCGGAGACGGGCGACATGGAAAATTGGGTCTGGAGGAAAACGAGAATAACGTTCACGAAGTAACATTCGCTGCCAAATACCAGGAGCTGTTCGTCTCGAATGTAATTCGGCTTATTTAACGAAGCATGTATGTAATCGTCGCGTTTGACTGTCCCGCACTAATTGTCTCCTCGCCTCGCAGGTCTCGTGCGGGGGATGCCATACGATATTGGTTGGTCGGAGACACGAGATGGATTATCAATCGCAACGGCAGTCGGCAGCCACCCAAATGGTAAATGTAATTGTGTTTCGTATCGAATTGAACGAAGAGATGGAATTGATATTCTGTAAATCAACACAGTAAATCACGTTCCGTGATGGAAATACTATACGAATCCGCCATCAGAACGTTGATAAAGGATTATAAAGAAATTGCTAATTAACTTTTTTATAATATTATAAAATAAATGAAGCATGTTCATGAGGAATGCGTTTTTGTGACTACAGGAGCAATCCGCACAGAAAATAAGCTCTCTACCTCCCTTAAAACTTCCTGTAAATATGCAAAGTGAAGAGCGGTTGGATAACACGGAAAACAAGTCGACGAGCGAAAATGGCGACAACGACAAGGATAAAATTCACGAAAACACGGAAAATAATGCCACCAATACAACAAATTTTCCAGAGAACGCGACAACGAATGACTCAAATTTGGTCAATGGTTCAAGAGACGACAATAATGTGAATCATAAAGACCTAACCTCGGAGACTACGGTTCCGTCCGAGAACCTAAACAAAACAGAAGAGCCGCAGCCAGTCGGCGATGAAAATCACGCGGAAGATGAAGGAAATGAGCAGGATGACGAGAATAATAAAAGTAAAGAAAACAGCAAAGAAAATAATAAAGCAGATAGCCCTGAGGATGACGAGAATACGGAAAATCAAACGACGCAAGAAGCTGAAGAACAGCATATAGAAGCAGCAGTAACAACGACAACAGAAGAAACCGAACAGGAAACGTCAACGAATACCACACCACCGCCGAAACCACCGCGGTTAAAATCTGCAAATGCCGAAGATACCGGCAACGGAAAGGAATCTTCAAAAGAAAGCGACGGGGTCGGAGAGCTTGAGAAAGAGAAGAACGGAGAAGAGACGAAGGCGAGGAACGAGCGAAATGAGAGCGCAAAGTCGTCTGATGAAAAACTCAAATCGGCAGTTTCGAAAATCGGCGTTGAAAATATCGTAGGCGCTGTAGAAAATTCAATAGACAAAGCGCAGGAGGACGGGCACGTTGAAGAGCCAGAGAAAACAGAAGTGGATGGCGTGCAGGACGATGCTGATGTGGTGCAATCGCCGGCACCGCGAACAGGTTAGTGAATAAAATTGTTAATATTCGCAATAAAAATAGCATTTGACATTTTGACAAGGAGAAACACTTGAATAATTTCTAATAAATCGATTGGATCTGAAAAACTGCAGAAATCACAGATTGCTGATTAATATTTTATTAATTATTCGATCGATATTTCAAATATTTCGATGATCGTTTTAGGTAAGATGGCAAAGTTGTTCAAAACAAAACGGCAACAAGAGATTCAAAACGGAACCAAGAAGACGGGCAATGTAACGAATTCAAAAGCTAAGGTATGTTTAAATATTGAAAAATAAAAAAAACTAAAAATCAAAACAGGAAGAAACGACATATAAAAACAAAATAAACAAAAAATAAAGCATAATCGGTAAATATCAGCTTTCCATATTCATATAGCTACAATTATAAAATGCAAGATCAATCTAAAAATATATTAACGTATATACTTTCAGTCGAAAACGTGTATCATCCTATGACTGAAGAGACTTCAAAGAGACCGAGGCACCTGGATTCATTATATTTTTTATAAAATAATACTTATGATAAATTCATCGCTGGGACCAATACACGTGGAACCGGAAATCTCCTTCTCCAACGACACGAAGAGCTCACATTTATCACCATATGTGTGTGTGTGTGTGTGTGTGTGTGTGTGTGTGTGTGTGTGTGTGTGTGTGTGTATATGATTATATATACATATATATAATCATTAAACATTATTTAGAAATAGCTTAGGCTTGCGTTATGCCGATGTTTATCTCTCATGTGAATTGCTACGACACCGTGAAATCTTAATAAAATCGCCGGCAATATCAACAATTTTCATTTATTGTACCTAAGCACATGTGAATATAGCACGACTCACTTAGGAGTCGATTTCATTTGAATATTATCATCATTGAATAATATTCAAAAAATTCACGCGATATAAAATGCAAGTAGCAAACGAAAGCCGAGTGTAAATGCAGAATACAGAACAGTACAGAATACAGAATACAGAAAAAGAGTACAGAAAACACAAATGTACGGAATACATTATCTTGGATAAAGGTATTTTATTAAATTCTACCTACAAAAAAATTCTGTTCATACGCGCTAAAATAAATTTATCTTGCTGTTTTCATCTGCCGAATTAATAAAAATTACTTAAATCTAACGCACAATATCACTGTGTCCTACTGATTTTATCACTCATTCGATTAATCGTCAAACTATGTTAAACTTATAATGTGCACCAACGTGTCGAGTAGTCGACGTGTCGTTAAATTATATGATTATCCAAATTTGCCTTCTCCGTGTTCGTTCGTCCTGCGCTTCGACGGACGATTGGTATGAATATTTCTATACCTACGCGTAGTTAACGTTAAAGCAATTGACCTCATTCCTAATCGAAAATGTTTGTTGTGCATTGATAACGATGTTTTATTGTATTTATAGTATACTTAACGTAAGATCACTAATATTGCACTAGATTATGGCCAAGCACGAGTGGGACACGAGTTGAGAGTTGAGTCCCTTTAGACGCAAATTCCACATTATGTATAAATAAGGACGGAATCACAGACACATAATTACATACTCAATGTGATATCCTGGAATCCTTCGTGATACCGAAAAAAAAAAAAAGAAAAGTTTAGGCAGACCCCTGATTGGCGCGACCAGCAATATCCCCGTGTTTAAAACCGTCATATTGCTTTTTTCTTTTTTTTCTTTTTAATTGATAGGAAACTCACGCATGCACGCATATACATATCTTGTGACATCGTAATTTGATATAGCTATGAAATATTATAACGATCATGTCGTCTATTCTCATGCATTGCGAAAGATCAGAAATTCTTTGGCGAATTTAAATCTCGCGACGATACAGGGAGCTCTTCGTCGATTACGATCGATTAAATTTACATGAAATGACGGATGATTTTCTTTTTTTTCGTATAAGTTATTTTACATAAATATTAAACATCAATTCACATAGTCCTAATCAGTTTAATGACTCTTTTTGAGCGCCAACGGGGAGACTTTGGTGTATACAGTCGAAGAAAACGTGTTAGGTTACGCCGTGTCTTGTCATACACATACACACACACTGCGCAGGTACATACTTTTCCGATACTTTTAAGAGAAAGTCGCAATTAATTAATTAATGACGCCTAGCCTTAATCGATTTTAGGACAAAATCGATCAATGACCACTCGCTAGATGATACGCACGCACACGTGCGTAAGTTCTTGCAATCTTTCGTCGAGCTCTTCGAGGTTTATATTCTTAATTTATGTATACATTAAATCCTATCACCCTGTAAAAGTTATGCTAATGAGCGAGTGTTTGGTGAAGAATCGTAAAGTCATATAAATCCTAAATTAAGTGAAAGGGCCCGTGTGATCCTTCGTGTGGCAAGTGTGAAAAAGATCGTACAAGTCTGTCGCGGACGATCTCAACGAGCGATTTCTATATTCCACGTGCAAACTCTGTATCCCTCGCGAATTCTAGATTATTCAGAGTCTAAATTTCTGAAATCCCAAATACTATGTGTCGCAAGTACCAAAGTTTTTTGTAGATACTACCCTCTGTCTTTCATTCAATGACCCACATATGTCCCATGAATTTGAAGAAATTATTAATCATTCTAAGGTATATAACACTCATGATATATGAAAGAAGCCAATACAATAAATACTTTATTGTTTTTTTTTTCTGCATCAAGAAAACGAGTCATAATGAAAGAATTAAATCCTAAACACCTTTCAGACTCTCTTGATGTTGATCGAGTTCATGAGATCCTTGAGTATGCATGTACGTTCTATTCATCTGTACAATTCTAGATTTCTCGAGACAATTTTGTGTTGTTTCGCGACGAATAAGCAACGGTAGACACATCTTCGCAACAGATCGATGTGTCATTTGTCATAACGTCAAGATGAATAGAATCGTCGACACAAACGAAATTAGGCGTCATTAATTACATTTGCGCTGCGAGTAAGACAGCTAAAGTTAACACATACATTTACCTAGCCAGCTCCGTCAAGTCTCTATGACGTCTTGTTTCTCGTCAATGTCGTTGCTCAGCAGGATGTAAGAATCCCTACCGGCCATCAGTCGGTGCTGGCCGGCAATCAGGAAGGACGAGCCTCTCCTAATGGTCCTCCTGCCCAGCTCGATCGTCTCGTGCGCCAACACCGGGCTATTATACGTCTTGATCAGCACTGTGACGATAGTCGTCAGACCGATCAAAATAAAACCGTACGTGAAGCAGGGTGTAATGATGTCGAGGAACGAAGTTCCGAAGAAAATCCATCTCCGAATGGACGGTGTCAGCTCTTCTACTCCCTCCTCGGCCCACATAATCGGAAACATGATGTCGGGGAAATTTGCGACCGCCGCGATGTTGGGCTGCCGTTCTACCTTCAGATTCGCCTGAACGCGTATTTTTGCTTCGAGCGGCACGCCCAGTTTCTAGAGAAACGAAACACAGACACATCACAGGCGCGTCTTCCAGAATCTTTCTTTAAGCTCGCAATTGTACCAAGTATTGGAGGATTGCGAATTGAATCGAATTATCAAAGACTGTGAATTGAAGATTGAGGTTGCACCCCCCGATCGGGACGATGTTTCGGCTGATTTATCGTTTTCATTCATCACAATCTCTAATCCGCGCAATTCTCTATTGCCGATTCTTCTATCCTAAACTGTATGTAGACTTTAGGATTCGCCGCGCCGCGTGCGATCTACTCACCGGTTGAATCTTCGCGTATGATCTGTGCAAATGCTCGACTGGTTTGAGTCCGTCAACGGCGCTCAGCAATTTGGGATCCGCTTGGTAAAAATGCGGGAAAGACATGAAGATCGGCGCGTCTGAAACAAAAGAAAAGGTTCGATGCGTGCGGGTAACTTTAGCGGCGTGCTTTAGCAAAGGGCGCGCGCCGATTTCTTGAAAAACGGAAAAAGCGCGGGAAATACTTACTATACTGACACGGGCTGACGTCCTGTAAGCCTTGCACTGCGCAGTCGGCAACGTTGTCCGGGCAAAAGCACTTGTTCTCTGGCGTCAGACCTCCGAAAACCGTGTCCATCGGCGTGTACAAATCCACTTTGATGCTCGATTTTTCCACCGGCCCGCGATACTGCATCGGTAATATCCTGCACAAATCTTTATCATAGATGTAAACAAAGTCCGAGCCGGTGACATCTCGCGGCGGGAAGAACGAGCCTACGAGGAAACGTCGCGTTAGCAAAGATTTTCGCCCACCTTCAGATAAAGCCAAGAAGAAACACGCTTGAAAATACGCTCACCCTCCGAAGCTCTGATGGAGTTGCAGGGTGCCTGAGACCAATACGGCAAATGATCGAGCCCGTTTAATTGATTCAGCAAGCCGAAGTTCTTCATACCTTTTTCTCCAGTGTAAATCGTGTGCACTTCGTTCAACGTGCCGTTCCTCTACGATTGCATTTCCCGATTATGTGGCGCGTGTTAATTTAAGGGAGAGAAGATTCAACTCCCGAGAATATATCGCACATCTCGGGAGAGAATTTCTTCGAGTACTTACCCCAATCAGGAAGCCCATTTTGCTCATGGGCCGTTTTCCTTTAGGAAAAAATCGATGCCCGAGGCTAACAAACGGATCATCGTAGCCGAACGCGAGTTCGTCGACTGTTATCGGAATAAACGGTTTCATTTGCATTCCGCTTATGAACATTGACAATCCGAACACGATGAAGCGCGGGAAGTTCTTCGTCATAGCCGAAACTGTCTACGAAAAAGGAACAAGGAGTGTTCTGTCACACGCTCGTTTGAATCTCGGCGCAGAGTTCTTAGCGTGCGCGGACTTGTCAAAATTTTATTGCATTTGTGTGAGCAACTTACCAGCAGAGGTATATTCGGTATTATCACCTTGATATTTTTGTTTTCGGACATTTCGGGCACAAAATGTAAGATCTTCTTGTGCTGATAGCTGACCGTTCCGTTATTGTGAAATACGATGTTAACTTTTTCCATATCCTCTCTGCGAAACACAGGTAAAGACAGGCTTATTTCTCGAGAGAGCTTGAGAAGCAATCGTTCACGGACGAAACTTGGCCCGTTGATATACGAGTCCGCAAATAAAATCGGCATTGATCTTCAGTGCTCTTTAGTTGTCCGAGAAGCATTCGCGAAAACTTACCGGAAAACGAACGGTCCGACTTCCTGAAGCTTCGGTCTCTCATTGTACTGCAGAAATGCTTCCGTGTTGCTTACGTTAAATATATACATTTTTGTCAATCGCACTACGCCTGGCTTCTGCCAATAGTGAAAAGAAAGCGAGCCGTTCCACAGTTGCAATTGCTGCAAAAACAACACGGGAATTGAGAATTGCCGATATTGCCGATATTATACGACGCGCGTTTGCGCGGTTCCTCTCCACTTGAGACTGAGATCAACGTTCCATGCGTTCCATTTCGAATGATTTATCACGATGCTTTTGCATCAAAGTAAAATTAGATTCTTCTTTAGAACGACCGCAACGAAAAATTGTTAGCATCTTTCTTTTACACAAACAAAAAAATGAGAATTACGCGCTCTCTAAAATACTCTCTAAAATACGTATTACCGGAAATATATACACGCAAAGAGATTAACGTGTCGATTGAGATGTTACTGGCGAACGGTGACACTATTACGGAAAATCATATTCGATGCGTTTCGATCACGAGTGACATAATGACAATGATGACGATCATAAATTATCTTTTCGAGCATAATTCGCATGCGTTAAAGAGACTTTGGTCGGTAAAAGAGACCTATCGCGATATTTGCCGCGAATGCAAATTACTTCACACGCAAATACCATAAAAAATATTGAATATTCAATCACTTTGTTCACAATTATGAACATGTAATCTGTCCTCACGGGATTCGAAAATACAAAACGGAACTAAGAGGAGAAAACGTAACGTGTTGATTTTTCATTGTTACTTCATCATCGTCTCGCCGACATGTACGTATCGTTACGCTTTTACAAGCGATGTTACCAAATGCAGTAGACGCGCCTTCGCTCGTGTTGACCGCATCAACAAATATTGCCTTATAATTTGCCCTATCAATTGTACTTGGTGTGTATTCTCGCGTGCATACATACGTACATACATACACATGCAAATTTACAATTCATGATGATTCATACTCACTTTTAAGAGGATGTAATCAACCCAAGGTATACTACTGAGCACTATACCAATCACAAGTGCGAGAAGACCTAAGCAGATCGCTGTTATTCTACCTGAAACAGACAGAGAGCAACGGAAAACTAAATTAACAACGCTGGTGTGTTAAACCGTAACATCGCACGCGCACCGAATGCGTGTTTGCGCAAATTGTTTCTTTTTTTTTTTTTTCCCAACTGACGCCAGTTGGCACACCACAACAACCGAGAGTGTTACTCGTAAAGCAAGCATTGACCTACATTCAACAGTTAATAGGGAGTATCAAGCGTTGCTGACGTAAAAAGGTAAAAAAGGCATATACATGTATCCTAGAATAAACGGCAATATATTCCGCAGGAAATTAGCGCATTAGACGTATACTTTACGCGTACATATTTCGTAAAATTTCGTAAGATTTCGGCTGAAGTAGTCGAAAACATCGTATACCTCTGTTATCTGCCGGATTTATCTATCCGGTGAGATCGCAATACATCGTACATGTACGTGGAATTTATACAGCCACACTGCGTGAGGAATTTGTAACTGATGCTATCGGCTGTAATTATTCTTTATGCAGTAGCGCTCACACCGATATATCTCTTTGATCTACGAAGCTCCTCGTCGCGTTTTCATCGAGGAATATGTCACGTTTATCGTTCAAAATCGCACTTATAATGCATATGAACGATGCGTGTCAACAATAAACGCCGCGACTTGATATTTCTCGCGATGATCTCTGACGAGTCTTGACACAATTGAATTTACAATTATCGATTGTAATTGCAATAGAGATCATCAGTCTTCTGAGCCACAAGTTTACAATTGCGTGTTTACACACGCGCCAAGACAAGATCGGTGTGCAAAGTTGCTCGATTTAGAGCGAAGACCTTGCACATCTGCCCTCAAGCAGAGAATCTGGCAAATGACCGAGATGACGGTTTTTCAACCGGATGTGCATCTTGGACGTTAACTCGGTCGGCCCGTTATATAATTCTTGCGAGACTTGCAACGGCTATCGGGAATTTTTCATCGCGTATAAGTCGGTCAACTTGCTTTCACTCCCAAATTAAATGTGAGAACTTAACGAGGTTACTATTCAGTTGCCACACGGAGCCTCGATGCGTCGATGCGACGCATCATACAAGATGCAATCTACAAACGAGAGGGAAAAATTAATTCACCTCGGCAAAAAGTTAATTCTTCAGCACCCTTATTAATAATTCATTGCATTATGTTTGCAACGGCGAGAAGCGAGTAAACTGCACGCACATGTCGCTTACCCTACTAGAGAGAATTCTCTCTCTCTCTCTCTCTCTCTCTCTCCCTCTCTCTCCCTCTCTCTCTCTCTCTCTCTCTCTCTCTCTCTCTCTCCCTCTCTCTCTCTCTCTCTGTCGAACGAGACGAAGTGAACTCGTGCGATTCGTGAGTTAGGCGCGAACCGCGCAGCGGAAGAAAAAGTGCCGCCGCGTATAATTTTACGATTGGCAGCTACCTTTAGTCGTAACCTTCGTGCAGGAATGCGAATGCAAACTACTGACATGGCCTGTCAGAGGCGAGTGAAAACACCATAGCGTATAAGAAAGAGACGGGCGAAAGGGGAAACGTTTAAAAATTAATCATCTCTTTCCTTTCGCCTCATTACTCGAATGCAATCCGTCGGCAAGAAATTCGTCAGGTCAGACAGGCACCTCGTACGTATGTCGCGACCTTGAGTTACGCAATCTCTCCGAGCGAACGGTCGTGTATAGATACAAGTTGCGGATGTCCATCGCGGGTGACTTTTAATCCTGACGGGTTGTAGCGGGAGTGCTCTTGACAAAGTCTGCTAGATCAAGGTTGCTTTTTGCAACACGCCTGGGAGCCACACACACACACACACACACACACACATTTCCTCCAGTCGAAAGATTGTTGTTGCGGCAAGGTTTCAAGTCGCCGACGAAATCGGCTGGAATCTCGGAATTCCCCCAGACATATTATTGCTTGGTCCTCATACAGCGTCCTCATTCTTCGCGAATGTTAAAATCTTTTACTCGTGGCGCGAGAGCTCGATTTCATCCGGCATGTTCCGCCTTCAATACGCTCCATCGACTAATAGATGCACGCATCGCTAAATCCATTAAATTACCAGTCCCGTCGATTGAAAGCGCCGCCAATTTATAAGTGAGTGTTATTCCCTCAATTTACGTTGATACGCCACAGCCTAATAATTATTAAGTGATATTCGGTTTCACCGTCTCCCCCCCCCCCCGCCCGCCGCCGCCTCTCCCTCCATCCTTGCCGTTCTCAGTGGTGTGGAAAGTAGTCGGCTGTACAAATTACACGGAACGACATCCGCATTCAAAGGCTTTTTATTAATTAGTTCGATTTAGCGTCGATGAATGCCGCACGGTGAAGTTACGTATCTCGCGTCATGATCGTCATTTCTGTTTGATACAACTCCGCAACGTAGCCGTTTCTCCGTAGTCGACGGTTTAACGCATTGCATTCCGCAAGGCTCGTGATTCAAGCGTAAATCGAGATCTACTTGCACTTTCTGCGAGAACTTGGCGGCGAAGAAGCAAAAAGAGAGCGATAACATACTGTCTGATTAGCTCCCCCCCCCCCCCATGCTAGTGCGTACGCGAGTTCGATCTCAGCGGATAACTTCATTCGAAAAGCCACCAAGATCGCGGCCTTGTGCGGTAATCGTGTAAAAGAGAAGCGGTCATTAACTCGCAAACTACACGGTATCAATCGCCGACTTGAAACAGTAGCTGATTGTCCGTACGTGAGATAGCCAAGCCCAACCCGAGGATCGCGAGAAACCGAATGTACCGAGAGCGTGCTTCGGCGTGCGAAGATAACGAGCGCAGCGATTGAAAGGGTCAACAGCAGCGAACGTAACGTTTGTTCGGCAATTTATAGTTCGCATACCGCGGAGAGAGTGCAAAATTACTCGTCGCTCACAAAGCTGCACGATACGTGGTATTTGTTAACCATGAGTGGTATAAATTACCGACGAGTGTTGCGCAACACTCGCGATCTCTCCTCTCTCAGACGTCGCTACTGACCGCTCGTTCGTCCCGAAGAAGCCGAAGTTCGATTTCTTAATACGACCTCGAGAAGATGCGTGCCCGAAAGCACGGAGATCTCTCGTCTGAAACCAGTCATCGTTTACGGTATTCCGCTCGAATACGGCTCGCGAACGCCGGATGCTCCACCTGCGCGGTTTAATAATTAATTTTGACCCAGTTCCCGGGAAGCTACCGACCCGGGAAGCCTTGTTCGGATTTTCCTCGAATAGCAGGAGGACCGAACCGCATTAGACTACAATTGTAACGCAGAAAAACTAAATCCAAAATTATCACCACGATTTTCTCACATTCTCGATTCTCGGGAAGAGGCGAGCTGTTCTGTAACGTAACGTTAGATCGTAGCTAATCGACGATTTTTTCGCAGGACGCATTTTTTCATCACGCGACAGACGAAAAGCGAATTGTCCAGCGAATCGCCGCAGTTGTACCGACGATAAATATAATCGCAGAGAACGCTCTACGAGCCGAGCCCGTTAAGTGAGATTAATTTGCGGTACTGGTTCTCGGCAACGTGAAATCATGCAACGCGAATGCAACTTGATGATCCTTTAATCGCGCGGTAGCGCGCGTTAAAAGCTTCTGGATATCACTTAACGCACTCCAATCGCCGGTAATTGTACAAACCGATATTTAACGGCTCATTGTTTCCCCTCTTACCGAACATAAGGAGCTGTACAGCGGTTGAACGCTCGTTGCACAACTTGCGGTTAACTTACATCGTAATCTCCGCGGAGATCTCGGCGGTACTGCATGCAATTGCAGTCGCATGCTATTTCCGCGCGTCGAAAACGACATCGATAACAAACGTTTCTCCGGCAGTTTCTGCATCGCAAAACTATCGAAACCGGAAAAATTATGGAATAAATTAAATTTTTCTTTTTCTTTCATTTCCTTTGCTTTCAATTAAAAACTGGGAGAACTGGGAGAGAGACAGACAGGCTGAAAAACTGAGAAGCTGAAAGACCGGACGATGAAAAAATAAAAAGTCGGACGGTCAAACACGGTGCGCAGAGATGCAGCGAAAATTGTCTCGAAATTTCAGAAATTCGGCGATTCATCCTAGAGAATCCACATCAGCGTTTAATATGAAAATCGGTTATATTTCGAAACTTTCATCGTATTTATTTTGCATTCTGCAACGGGAAACGGGAAATGAAACTCGGCAAATGAAATACGGCGGAGAGACACTCGAGACGAGAACAGACAAAATATCTGCCATCGCAATCAGTCTCTCCGGCGTTTCAGATCCTCCGAAATATCTTCTTGGTGCGATTGCTCTCATATCATCTCATATCAGCATCTGGCATGCATAGACGTAGTTTCCGTGCTGCAAAGCGTGCATCGTCCGTGCCGGCCATTCATCTCGCGCGAAATATAACTACCTATCATAATGGAAACTACGTGATCGCTTCCCGCGTATGGCGGCGTATGGAAACAGTAGCCAGTGGCTAAACGGCGTACCCGGTCGTTATGCTTCGTCCACGCCTGCGACGAGGAGAGCGAGAGCACGTTAAAGTGTCCAAGTTAAATTCAATCTTCGTCGTGCGGGCCTTGAGTATATATATCTGGTCTCTCGATCTTTTGATGTTTAACACATCGTTCGACCAATGTCGCTCGATGTCAGCTAAAGTCTCCCGACACCTTTATAAGAGGCGCGATTAACGCGCTGAGAAATGGAGTTTCCTCGCGCGCCCTCTTGCTCTTGCAAATCGAGCGAACCGGAGAAATCTGCTCGCGGCGCCATATGTCCAAAATGTCCGGGAGATACGACGCAACGTGCGGCGCGCCCGAGAAATCGCCGCTGAACTCGGACGTGGACGCGTGTTTTAATCGGCCGCGGAGATACACGTCCGCGTTCCTACATCCTACCTTGCAAGCCGTTCGTTACATCGCGGATGTGGTAATCGCGCGCCGAGGCGATTTCGGAGGCCGCGGCAGCGGCAGCATCCGTACGCGGCGCGTACGTACGTACGTACGCGCACAATTTCTCTCAATATTGCGCACACCTAACGGCGCAACGCGCTCCGTAAGAGCGAAAATTCTCCTACCGACGAAGTGCAATCGTGATTTTGCAACGGCTGCTCGCGCTGCACTCGTCGCGTCCGCACGAGAAACCGTCGCGCCGTCGACGATAGAAAGTTTACCGTGCGGGAAATACCGATACCCTACCCGATGGTAACGGGAAAGCTTCCTATGTTCCTAATGCGCCGAGGGATTCCGGGATATCGCCGTCCTTTGACTCTTTGGTTCCACGTAAAACGACGAGGCCTTAATTGCCTGATTACACGCGACGTCATTATTGCGGTACGGCGCGAGATTCACCTTGTAATCTCTCTCTCTCCCTCCCTCCCTCTCTCTCTCTCTCTCTCTCTCTCTCTCTCTCTCTCTCTCTCTCTCTCTCTCTCGGCGCACTTGTATGTAAGGAAGCGAGTTATACCGGATAAGGACTCGCGTCTCGAAACGAGACTCGGCAAGTGGTGTACACTTGATGCTACTAGAGCATAATGAGTAAACGCAAACCAGTAGCCGCAATATAGCCTACATACCGGTCTATCATCTGTGCATGTTCACAAACACGTTCAGTCAGTTTTCTCATCGAAAGCGTTGCGGCGGGTCTTTCCTCTGTCTCTCCTTTCTTCTTTTTCTTCTTCTCCTTTCCTCTCTCTCTCTCTCTCTCTCTCTCTCTCTCTCTCTCTCTCTCTCTCTCTCTCTTCGCGGCGAGGCGTAAGCAGTATTAATTATTTCGGTGTGAAAGTTCGTTCCAATTTTCGCTTTGCATTACTGAGATGCCTCGATACCGAGAAATAGTTGACGGTCAAGTGTAAATGCTCGAATAGTCACGCGAGGAATTCGCCGCGCGAACGAGTGTCCGAGTGTATTATCAGACGATGTTATGGTGTAATCGCGTACCGTCATTTTCCAATCGCGCGTAAATACAGGACGTAAGGTGGCAAGCAAAAACGAAACGTTTATTTAACGTTGCGTTGCGTTCCGACCCCTCTACCCCCCCCTCCCCCCCCGCCCACGGATAAATCGCTGCTGACATTTAGTCTCGCCGTGAAGTGAAATTAATTTAATTCTGGCAATAATGTCTCCGGCGTCGAGACAAAGTTGCATCATAAAGCAGAAATATTGCTGCCCGATTGATCCGGATGTACGTATTATGAGATTGGCGATTTAGATACATCGTTATGTAAATCGTTCTACCCGTTTAACGCGGTGGATTGTTATACAACTGCGCGTGTATCTGGAAACACGTTGGAGAATACGTTGGAGAAATTGACGAAATTCGAGGCTACGCCTCGATGAAGAATGCAAATGATCGGACGGAGCCGATGGAAAAAAACGATACGGACCCTCCGTGATACGAAAAGCGAAACGAAACCCAAAACTTATCGCTTAGCTGACCATCTCCAGACTTTCGTTCTTCGTCCCACGCCCACGCGGACCCTGCCGTTCTTCCAGTGCAACTTTCCTACGTCGCTTAGAAAAATCCACCGAGCGTTGCACGCGGTGGACAGATACCTGGACGCATTTCATACAATTCTCTACAATAAGAATAAGAAAGCCGCGGCGGGTCTGCTTCGGCATAGCAACTTTCGCAACGCAAGCTTCGCTAACGCCGCAACGAGAAAAAAAGAAATGGAGTGTCATTGCGTGCGGCGTACATTTTACGTGCACACACTTGACATCGAACTCTCCCCGTAATTCTTGAGCACATTTAGAAACGATTTCTTCCCTTGCCTTTCACGCGTGACGCGAAAATCATACGGCACTCGGACGTTTGTCTTGCAGCATGGAAAGCACAACGGGGCGACATCGCCGGCACCGGCGGTATTGTTCCTCGATATTCGCGCTCTCTTACGGTAGCGATTCCTTTCACGATCCCGTCGCGCCGGCTCGCTTGCAGACAGGCGACTTCTCTCATTTCTTTCGTTTCGTTTATCTAGCGGGACAACATTCCGGGATATAAGTTTTTGCCTCTCAAAGGGATGATTCGCATAATTTGCTGCTTGTAGCGGTGTTTAAAATTTTTATTCATTCAACAGAAGGATCTAAACGACACGATCTAAATCGACGTCGTTGAATATATATCGTCGAATGATGTCATTTTATAACTTGACAATTTCTTGATCAAATCCGGGAACACGAGGAAAGGATACAAGTCAGTTCAGAGTCCCGAATCCGAAATGATATGTAAAATATCGCGATACGATTCAAAGCGGAAATAACATAGACATAGAACTATGTCGTGAATTTCTCGACGATAAATAATTCGCTAACAGCACACAAGTTACTATTTTTTCCGCAACAGTCACTTTTTCTCTTTTCCGATATTGCCGGATCTCTCCGGACGGATGTCTTTAAGTGTAAATTCGGTAGAAATTTTGCTGCCATAACTTTCTTCAAATATCAACGGCAAATATTGATCAACGAAAAGTCAATGGAACGACGACACCTGTTTCGTGTCGTTTTTTTATTCGCAACAAACAGAACAATAAACGTAAACTCAAACAAAGTTTACAGAAAACACATATTATGTATGCGAATCTTTGTGTATTTTTTAATTATTAATTCTCAGAAATATTGCACGCTTATATCGAGCGCCGTAAGTTTTCCTGCACGAGAGATCACCCGTTAATTACAGAGAGATCAAACGAAGAAATTGCTTTCAATCCTGAATTTCCATTATTCCGCGACTCGTAGAGATTCTCGGATAATGTACTCAAGTAAGAATAATCACTTTTCGCAATTAATTGAAATTAATTAATGCACCGCCGGTCCACGTAAAATAAAGTAAAATATGTGCGAATATGCGAAGTTCATGCGACTCGTGAATTTGATTCGCGATTTATTACAATTCGATATGTCGGGTACGAATATTTAATGGACTAGATTAATTAGCATCTTTCGAGACGGACCCAACTGATTCTATAATTAATGTCTTGCAACAAAATGATAGGGTTTGCAAGTCCAAAATGTAAATGAACTTAACATGTTGCCCCTTCTATATATCTTATGTGTGCTTTCATATAAATTTGAAGCAATTAAATAAATGGATATATATACGCACGCACGCACGCACGCACGCACGCACGCACGCACGCACGCACGCACACACATATATATATATATTTAAGCATCGTTTTTAATTGTATGTTTTTGTATTTTTTCTTATTTTTATAAATTTAAATATCTAATTTGGTTACTTTATATTTTATAAAAAATCAGAGATAATCTCCATTATTCAAGAAAAATAATACAAAATAATATGAATTGACAAATAATCAAAGGAGTATATTGATAATTCGTCGACACTGTATGAAATTGAATGCTTTTTTAATAACGGAGATGCTGAAGATGAAGATATACATGATTCAAGAAATCAAGAATATAAATTACGCAGCGCTGAAATACCTTAAGATATAAATTATTCCGTATTTTTTAACACTTGCCGATAAATATTGCGTGTAAAATGATCTGTGACAAATCGGGGAATGAGTCATCGTAAAAGCAAAATTGGAAATAAACATGATTGGGATAAAAAGTCACATGGAATTTGCGAATAAATTTCGTAAGTTTAATAGCCCGATGTGTTTTTGAGGAATTTCCCCACAAGAATGTTGTTTCAGCACTGAAAGATATCCATCGCGACTACCCTACTGGATGGGAGTAAAGATCGCAGGCAAACAGGAAAGACGAATATGTTCCGCTCCAAAGGGTGACAAAAACATAAACCACATTCTGCGGCAGAGAGACGCAATCTCGGCTATATAAAACCTTTCACATTTTTCCCTAATGACACTTTGAACGATCGCAGCCCCGACCTTCGCTTTCCTTCACGCGAGAATGCCACGAAACGTGTAATTCTTTTTGCGAAATCTCCGTTTTATCATTGAGTCAACTAACGCACCGAATTTAGATTCCTTGCGACATTCGGGCTCGATCGTATCTGTCATAGATCGATTCACAGTCACGCGATTCGTAAGTCGGCATAAAGTGTTTGCAAAATCTTTACCACGATTTACATGCAGGATATATATATACATATATATATATATATATATATATATCGCGTAGCCAGGTAGACACTTTATTAGACGAGTTTAAGCAACGAGTAAAGTTCAAGCGAGCGCGCAGCTAAAACTGGCACCTTGGAAGTATCGTTCAGTTCTTTTTTTGCAATACGAAACTAGAATTGACAATCTATCTGTCTATAATAAATCTGTTTAGTGGAAGTCTAATATCTACACGCTGAAAGTACATCATGCTCACGTCAAGCTCATGATGTTTTTATTTCGTCGAATGATATTACATGTCTTTGATATATAATAAGGTATCTTAGATCCTTCTGGCTAAATCTTTCCGCTCTTTTTCATATTGCGTCATTATCGCGAAGACGATAGATCGTCACGGCAGAAAAACTTGAATATCATGAAACACAGTAATCACAAATGCTAATTATTTATTTTGCATTGCAAATCAATATCAATATAATTATATTTTTTTTCTAAGAATCGATCTCGTTTTTATTCCTTGACAATTTCATGCTAACCGACTTTTTACAGAGATAAGGAAGCGATCGTGATGGCAAAGTTCTAGGTGTGCGCGGCATAACACTTTTTTCTTACCATCGTAAGTCACAAAGGTTATCTCATTTAAATTGATTTGTTGTGAATTTTCTTGCCAAGAATTCTTTTAATTTAACCGTAATCGCGATACGTCACGCATAAAGTCGAGATTCTTCTCTTGCTTTTCTCTTGCTTTTTTACTTCTCGCGCAAATTATTACATAACTAAAAAAGTTTGTACGGATTTTGTTTGAATTTAATGCGCCTGAATTGTTGAATCCTGTTGAGACTTGTCGGACGTGCGTGTTTATGCGTATCATACGACACAGATTAATTAGTGAACTTTGTCGTGATATGGTCTCTCGGTTTCTAATTATATTATTCATCCTTTTAAAATATCTGTGGAATCGAGTTATAATCGAATATATTTGCTCTATGGATGTAAACTCGAGTCAAAAGTTGCAGAGGCATGCCGTAAGATATGCGCAGCATTTGGAAAAGATGCGCAAAAAGAACGGACTGCACAAGAGTGGTTTAAAAAATTTTCCCTCGGCAATGAATCGCTCGAAATGGCACAGGAAGACCATCCCCGATTATATTGACAGCAAAGAGTTCAATTATCAATCATTCATTTATATATTAATTATATTTTTCTGAAAATTTCTGCCTTTGTTTAATTTTTAATATACAAAACCGCACAAAATTTTTTGGTTACCTAGTAAAATAATCCGCAACACTAATTTTTAATATTACGATTCGTCGACTTCGTATCTCAGAAATGACGTTAATCCAATTATCCTTTATTGATATGTAATTCCTTTTCATCAATGCGTCAATTTGTCTTAAGAAAAAAAAAACGGAGTCTTATCGTAAATTGGCTTAAAAGATTTATTTCTCATTCATCAAGAAATGATTACAGGTAAATCTGTCATTTTCCTCAGATGCGTCACTTCATAACTCTTCGATGTTTTCAACACCTTAGACTCTTGAGATATCTTTAGATTCTCAGATCTCCCGTGTAGTAATGCAATACTTACGATTTACGAGTTACAGTGTAAAAAGCAGAAAACAAAAAAGAAAAGAAAAAGAGACACGGTCATACGGCAATGGAGACGTCGAATGAGACGACTTCCTTAGTGCGGCCGGCCTTTATCGTGTTGTTATTAATAACGTCGCGCATTATGCTGCATATCGTCTGACGTAATCGTCTACTCATTTTGGGCGGTTCTTCCACCTGTTATCTCATGACTCGGATTGCTTAACGATGACGTTGTACGTAACAGCTCACGAGGACGTACAGCTGTTCATGGTGCTGATTCGGAAAGTACGCGTTTCGGCACTCGTGAGAGCTGTCCCAGTGTCTGTCGGCAATGGACCGTGAACAGGGCCGGCTTCGTTACACCTTCGTCCCCTAAAAAGCAGTATCTCGCGATTATCGCACACACGTGCATCGTGAGCACGACTCTGAACGTTGTTTTGCAGCATCGGTTGCAGCATATGCACCCTTCCTCTAAACACAATATACGTGCCATGTGTTTTACTCGCGTGGGAGAGAGAGAGTTTTATTTCGCGAAAGGGAGAGAGAGCGGGAGGGGATAACTGTAACTGATTCAATGCGAGTATCCGATAGAGTACAAACTGCGTTATCTCGAAGATAATTTTCCGCTCTCTCCCTCCGCCCGTGATCTCGACTTTTGGCCTGGTTCAGGCCAAAAGTCGAGATCGAAGCGGCATGTGATTCGCGACCGTTTCCCTCGTTCGACGGTTGGGGCCGGCCCTGGCCGTGGGTGAAAGTGATCTCAAAATCCAAGTGACCAACCCCGGTGCTGGTGCTGGGTCCGTTAACCGCCGTATGAGCCAGTTATATACTTCATGAATAATGTGTGCCCCGGTGTGTTTTGCAACATCCATGGCGGGACGATGCGGCGTATTTGTGTTTGAACAGCTGCGGTTTTGTAACCCTGACTGCATTCCGACGAGGGATCAAGGGATCGCCTTGATCGAGCGCGAAATGCTCGTGTAGCCCACTTTCCGCAACGAGTCGAGAGGATATGCCGTAGCTTTCTTCCGACGTGTGTCGAAGGTCTAGCCCGGCTTATCTCTCGCACTATGGTCTTTCTAGCGGCAGCAGCCGAGGGAACGGAAGGTCGGATCGATGGTGTCTGAGAGGTCAGAGTGATTCACGAACTAGGTGCTAAAGAATGCTGATGTATCAAAAGGAGGATAAGCAAGAGAACACGATATTTCTCCTCGTTAGCGGAGAACGTTAATCCGCGGCGATCCAGCCCGAAGGAAACGTCACCGCAGACTCCGGCGAGGAAACGGTATTGTTCGATTATGATTTTAACACGAGCTGTGCCTTCGACTCGTGCAATCGTGCAAAGTTGCACGAAAATAGAACTGGTTCTAAGTCGCAGTTTCCGATTCCTTTCTTTCCTTCTTTCTTTTTCTTTTTTAATCGGGCAATCGGATTTCTTAGCTCTCGACGTCGCTTTTCACGTGATGCAAGTCATCCGCATCAACTATCGCGTTCAACTATCGGCGTCTGGCATATTCATAAGCGCCTATTATCGTGCCACGTGGAACCTTTCGAATTGTCAAATTGCTTTATTTTCCTTGCGACTCGTTCGACCGTGTGGGGAATTCGACCTTTCTTTTCCTTACGAAAATTTCACGAAAAAGCGTCGTTGCTCGTACACCATTTCAGTTTCTTGGCAACGTGACTGTCTTGTATTTACCATCGACAACGAGATGACAACGATCGTTAACCGCGGTCTCGCGACAACCCACGAATCGAAAGTGCAGTGCGCGGCGATGAGTCGCAAAATTTTCAGTTTCCCTTCGGGAAGTGACTCGCTGGTCTCTTGAAATTGAAGGCTGAGACATTGGACGAATCGACGCCGTAACGATCGAATTCCGTTGGGATGCTGTCGTATTCAAAGACATCGTCGTATGCTCGAAGAAATGGTAACCGTGCGAATCAAAATATTATTTGCTCGCTCAGGAATTCCTTGTACCTCGCGGCAACGTAACTTGGGAATGTGCCGAATTAATTTCCAATGGTTCACCTCAAACTATTTTGCGGATTAACGCAAAAATGAGTACTAATTTATTTTACCAAACCTTTTAAAATCTTTGTCATAAGTAAATTTCATCCTTCCTAAATTCTGTGTTTACTTGGCCGAATTTACATCCTGAACGTTTGAATCCGAGATTGGCTTTGTTTTCTGCAAAACGTGCTGCTTTTTGAGTCATTAACTTTGTGTCTTATCGGAGTCGCGTTAATATACATTTGTCACATTTAATAATTAATTTTTTGCAAGATGAACGAAAGTAATCAACATTTTGCGAAAAAAATCGAAAGCTAAATTCCTCACCGCGAAGCTAATTGATATTTTATAAAAGAAAACTGATCGTCCTGTATTGCAGAACTCGAAATTATAGTCAATTGCTCTCGGCGAGGTCTATACTCTAGAAAAAAATTTAGTCGTAGGATTTCGACCGCAGGCGACGAAAACAGATACACCTTTCCCTTTCTGCGGCCTTCGATCTTCCTACACAAAAAATCCGGCTTTAATATAAATAATCTGTACGATATTACGTCAAAATTTACGATTTAAAATTATTAAACAGTCGACAGATCGGAGAAATGGAGACTTCGGACGGAAAGTCCACTGACATCTGAAAACGGGATAATGCCAAGGACAAACAGAATGCCGAAACAGCAGGATTACGTCTAATTCCTGTTGGCATATTAAATTCCTAATTGCTGCAACACTTTGCTGAGGAAGTACAAGTAACGCTCAAACGAAACATCGGCGTGTATGTTTTACGATTCATTTCGGAAGTCAATTCATCTTTCAGCTTTAGTTTTATGACGATACGTAGCGCTATATTTACCGGGCTGTATTTACCGGGTGTCTGGTGCTAAAAATCGTTTAACATCAGTCATTGGCAAATGTAGTAGTAGTAGATTGAGACTACCGCAGTCACGTGTATCTAATTTCATTTTGTTAGCAACTGTCGCTTCATAAAGAAATAATAATAATAATAATTTCTCAATAGCAACACAGTTTATACGTACGTATACAATCGCGACACTATAGAAGCTATGTAAAGTTTGTAAAAATGTGCCAATTTATGTATATGAATTTAGGTACAAGAATGTTCGTCGTTCTAAACACCGTTTAAAAGCCCTTGGAATCTCTCTACCCACGGCAGGTGAAAATTCTTTTGAAATAACCGCGACCATAAAAATGTTAGGCGACCCAATGACCATTTCGTTAGAATTGTTACATTGGTCGCGCGAGGTCATCATGTCGTACAGGAAAAGACACCGATAAAGAATATCCGTTTACAAGTGGCTCACACATATACACACACACGTGGAGAACATTGCTGCCGATGGGAGAAACTGACCATCACCACGGACTTCGTCGAGGGTGATGACTCTATCAACGTTAAGAACTTTTGTTTTCCATGATCCTAATTGCTCAATATTTATTGGATAAATACATACAAATTTTTTTAGATACAAAATTTTTAGTAAAATTACTTGTATCTCTTTCCGTCACGAAATCCAAAGCTCTTGCGCTCACCCGATACATTGCACTGGTAAAAGAACTCGTTCGTGAAAATTTCCTGAATAATCTATTAACCCATTCAGAATTCTTAAATATTTATATACTTTGATTTAATTAATTGTTTATAAAACTCGAGTATTTACAGAACTAGTATTATTTACTAGAAACTAAATCACTGACGTTTTGTAGTTCATCACGTAAAACATATAAACAGAAATATAAAGCTGGAGTATAAGACTGTGGCGTAAAGCAAAATTGACTCGTTTCTCTCGTTAACACTCAATTTGAAATGAATTTCGCAATCACGCATAATTTCCGATAAAAAAAAAGCCGCTTATTCTTTTGATCTCATTTCCGTGTCCGTGAGCGACCGTGAGTGATGGCATTAAAGGATTCAGCTTCCATAAAACGAACTGTGTGACAAAATGTGGCGACTGGCATTGAACGATTCCGCGACGCGTCATGTTAATTTACGTTCAAGTTACAATCTCCTCTCATGCATAAAAATGTCATGACACGGAGAACGGGACAGTGTCGCTTGCTGCCTGCTTTTCAGATAGTACTGCAATACACACGCGACAGTGATGTAATATAAGCCGCGACCTCCTCGCGGTTACGCTATGGTATTTTCGTCGGGAAGATTGACGTAAATGTGTTAATAATATCCACGATACCGGTAGGTAAGTAGCGTTATTTCCTCCGATAATTGATCCATCGTAATTTACATCACAAACTTGAGGTTCGAGGTACGCCGTTCTCTCGCCATTCATTCCAGATATGCCATTCGTGCCGGTACAGATAACGTACCAACGTAATAATTTCAATGTATAATTAGAGTAGAAATGTTATCGAAAAACGGATCGGAGAGGCACGTTCGATATCTTTCGCCGCAAGATAGGCGAACTTCATAATACCGGTGACTTCTCTTTTGATTATTATATATTATAGAAAGTATTATCTCACACCGTAATACAATCACCTTATAATCATATCGATGATTGTCTTTCAGACTCGCTCAATAACTATTTCCTTCCGTGTAACATTCGCTTCGTTCGCAATTTTAATAACTTATAAATGCAGAAAACAACATTGATTCCAACGCAACGGCATGTTTTCGTCGGTTATTTTATTTAAAGCCCCGTGGCACGTGGCCTGACGGGCGATGCTTTTATTTGGCAACTGTCGAACGGTACTGGTTATTCCAGTTTCTGACACACACGTTTAGGTGTCAGAGCGGAAGAGAGGTCGATAAATGCGATGATACAGGTGATTCGTGTGTACGTTCTTTGTGTCATTGTATGCGTGACTGACCCATAAAAGAAAGAAATGGAAAACGATGACACCACGCTTCTTCAAACCTACGCGGCGACACGGCGACCACGACTCGCGCGCACATGACACGATAATGCTGATCCTCGGCTGCACAGTCGCTGCATATCCCCGCTGTATATCATAACGCGCTGGATAATGACAGGACATGGCCCCGGCAATATTGCCGGGACGAGCGTCGATTAGAAAGTCGATAGCCGCTGAGCCGAGTCGCGCGGATCTGTGAATGTGGCATAGTAATGTCAATGCGCCCAATAAGTACTACGGTACTACTACCACGATAATAGATAAATGATTTGCCTCGACGCTCTTGGCGCTGCAATTGAATGATTTATCATGCTTTTCCGTCCCGGGGGGGGGACTTATTCGCCTCCTATCCTCGATCTCTACTGGGTGCTCGGAATTATGCTGTAAGGCTGTCATCAGATTTGGTAGCATGCACAAACACACAAGTATCACGAATGTATCCGAGCCACCTCGCGACTTTTCGATCACCTCGTATAACACGCAACATTGTTGATCGACGCGCACGTGAGCGTTGCGCAAGGCGCAAGACCACGTCAATTTAATCAACCTTTAACAGCCGGCGGTTTGTATTATTTTCTGCTTTTTATTTACTTCTCTTTTTGTTGAAATCACCTGTTCTTATTGACCCGAGTGTCTTGCACTTGCGTGTACACACACACACACACACACACACACACACACACACACAGTGATTGTGCAATTTGTAACAAGTCAAGAGAGTTTCGTTATCGCCTTGTTCAGGTAGAACCCAGGTAATAAGGAGCGCGCGATACTGTATATCGACGTTAAGTAATATTAATATTGACCTTCTCTTTTAACACCGGCAGAGGCTTAGAGAACTTGCATCTTTGGAAGCATCTTGGAGAGCCGCTCGTAACGGGAACGCTTGAACGAAAGATTTTGAGAACGCGGCGAGGTTTCGAGTTACGTCAGAGAAGTGACTATTTCGCGTGATGCAAAGCGCGAGTGAAAATCGTGCTACGCGTTTGCCGTTAAGGCTCGGCACGGCGAAAACAAGACGGACAGAGACGGACGTATTTTCTCGCGGTACATAACGGTATCGCGCGGAGTGAAGGATCGCCGGATCCCGGACGTACCGAACGTCGCTCGAAAGATAAAGCAACACGTAAAAGCAACTCGTTCGCGTGTGTGCACGAAATTCCCCTTTCCTTCTCGCCGACGAAAGTCGAGACATTAGGCGAAAGGATACCCGTGCGACTTTCAAAGCAGAGAAACAAAAGGAAAAGGTTGGTGGGAATTTATGAGAAATAAATCACGCAAACACCTCGACGATAAGTAAGCCTACTTTACGTGTTCGCGCGTCGGAGATCTCAATGCCTAACAGAGCGTTAGCTCCGTTGAAGTCGGAGACTTTAACGCTGAATAATATAATACGTGCGGCGTCCGGCATGATCTCACGGTAAACTTGTTCTCTGCTGCGAGGAGATCTGCGTATCGTCATTCGACGATTTTCCCTACTTCGCCAAACTCCGACTCACGCACGAAGATATTCTCCTCAGGCAGAGGCCACACAGGCTGACCTGGAAGATTCGATCATCGACTGAAGATTTTCCAACGGGATATCGGCCCCTACTGTTGCAGTAATTGGGTTGGGGATAGCGAGAAGCACCACCGATCGATGCAATATGATATGTTACGACTCAGGCGAGCGCAACCTGTCTTTTATCACTCACGTTCCACTAACCCACTGCACTTCGGCCTCCTCGGTTACATGTTATGCGCGCTATTTAGCATTGTAAGGATGCATCGATTGCCGCTTCTTCGTCGTCGGCTCTCTCCCATCGTGGAATTCTCTCGCGGTAACGTCGTAATGAAGCCGTCAATTGTCGAAATTGACGGCTGTCGTTTTGGCAAATTTTAGCGACAGCGACAGAATTTTGCACGTGAGCAGAAATCTATTTCGCGATCTCATCGACGCGGCCAAGCGTCTCAGCATTTCATCAAACGCGTGTGTCTTTATCGCCACAGATTGCATCTCATAATCATCAATTGAAAGCGGATAATTCGCTAATTATATCACATCACTGATCATGCGGCGCTTGCTGACTCGAGTTAATTCCGCGCTGCTGTTACCATGTGAAATGTACAATGCAATTACCGTTACGCGACGTTAATTCACACGCACAACGTGCATCGATGTTGATTTTCCGCTTTAGAACAGACGCGCCAACATTATCCTGGTATGGATAATAATGGAAAGATCTTACGTAGTGTCTGAAATGTGACTCTGAATGCTCTTCCGGAAACAATGCGTGTAAAACTGCAATGTATTCAAAGTGGCGAACTTCACCCATTCTAACGCTCAGCAGCCGGTTTTGATTAAGCAACGATTACGTTAATTTGCAACCATGTAATCACTGCGCTCGCCGGAAGGCGAGGATTCAATTAGCAGCACACAGTATAGACACGCTTCGATCAAAAACTGTAATTGCATTGGAATGATGCTTCTAACAGAGCAGTTCCTCTGTTATTATTACCGCCTGCCATGGCTGCTTTTATTTCACGCCACGCAGCCATTTCTGACCACGAGGCATAAAATAAGGAAAAAAAAAATATTCGCGATATGCAAATAAACGCATTATCTGTATTTCTCATCTTATTTGCCTCGAGGATGATGCAAGTAGTGTTAAAAATAAATATGATAACAAAAATAGCAAAAATAAAAACGGGTGTTGAAAGTGTTAATTAAAAGGTGATATACTACCGTACGTTTAATCTAAACAAATATAATTGAAACCAAGTTGAGAATTAATTAAGAAAAAAGAAACGATTAATCACATTTTTTATGAGAGAAAAAAAAAACGTAAAGTTACTAAAAAATCTGACGACCTGCCCATGAACTTTTTATAAAAAAAGAGAAAAATAAATATTTTTGTAGATAAAACAAGCGGTAAGAATAAACCTAACCAGAGAGATCGCGTGTGTGTCGCCGTGTCGTTTCGAAATGTCTAGCGAATGTATTCAGCTCTTAATCTGGTCACGTAGTCGAAGTGGGTCTAAGTGGTCATACAGGATGCCTCGTACTTTACGCGTTTCCCTTCAACCAGAAGCCTTTTAGTGCAAATTTAAAGATATTTGCTTGGTGAAAATCCGCTAGAGGTGGAAGGAGGGGAGGAGGGCTTATCTCAAAAAGGCGCATAAACTGTCGCTCTCAAAGCGAGATTCCGAGTGATTTTACGATGGACGAAACGGTCGTTCTCTCTTTAACGCCACTCAAACAGAATTTTCTCTCTCATTCGCCTGAGGTTTTATCAGTGTGAAAAGTCTCTCAGAGTCTCGACTATAAAGGCTCTCGTTACGCAAGTCGTCACGGTTCATAATAATCTCAAACACAACCGACAAATTAATTAACACGCAGGAAATGCGACGCGTCAGTCGCATTTCCAAGGTGTGAAACAAAAAAAGAGAAGATGTTTATACGATTTAAGCGTCAGGCGATGACCCGACGCGAAGCGCACGACACGTCGTGTGTGACACATGACGGACAATTAATTAGCAATAATAGCTAATTGGATTTATTTCACTGCTTGCCAAGATAACGAGAAGATATTTCGACCGACACACAACAAACGTCGCGACTAGTCGACCTTGCGCGTTATGCACGCTACTTATGCACGCTCTTTGAACGTGAGAGAGTAATGATTCGATATAGTAACTCTCGCTTTGATATATTTAATGACGGCAAACGACAGTCACTAGTGCGCAAGGTGCTTGGCGTTATTTCGCGATCGCTGCACGGCAAAGGAGAAAAAAGACGTTCGTCGGATCTAATCGTCTATTGGCGATTAGATAACGCACTCACGAATCGTGTGTTTCACTGTTCATTTTGCTCGACTGAATTCCGAACAGAAATCTAGAATCGATACTTTTTCTTCCGTTGTGTCCTTGATATTCAACATGAACGACTAAAAACTCGCGGAAGTTAACTAACCCAAGAACAAAGCCGCCGCGCCGGCGCGGGACGCAAAATGCAGTAATTTCAAAATATTTAATTTGCAAAACATTTAACTTGCATATCTTCACATCTGGTATTTAATCGCTACGCCTGCTCCGTGACCAAATGTCCTTGACGCACGATCGATTTCACCAATAACAAATTATTTACTCGTGATATAACTTTAATTATTAGCCTTCTACAGTTGTAACACACGAGTTAGGGATTTGTTTCGTGAATAAATCAACTTGTCAGTGAAACCAAACACTGCAGTACGTGGCTGTCGGCGTAAAATGCATTCTAAATGGTTGATGAATTATCGCGCATATCATCGGAGAAAAGTGAAGTATCAATGACTTAATCAGCATGAATAAGTCCAAATATATTCAACGTGCTACCGACTCAAGAATCTCAACGAGCCTCTCTCTTCGCGACGTTCTTCATGCAGATGAACCTTTTCGCCGTCATTCTCGATCATTCGGTGGCCAATGATGATTTCGCGTATTTGACCGATGCGTTATTTAACGGAATATCGCACCGGTACCTCAGATCGATGGACGATAAATCGAGCAGTTGCAGGTCTGCTCGAGTAATGATCAATTAAGGAAGATGTCGAGCGAACAATAACGATTCGCTACTCGTGCTACAATCTTGTTCCGGTCTGATTGCCGGTGCGAGTCTCTGCGAGCGCTTAACAATGAGTTATCTCAGTCGCGGTTAAAAACTGCGACGGTGTGAGCGAATTTATAGCGAAATAAACGGATTACCTTGCCAATAACTGACGGTTAATTGACGTCGTAATGAATTCGTCTCGAATGATTCAGACGACCGCAAAATAAAAAAAAAAAAAAGAAAAGAAAAAAGAGGTCGGTACGAGGCTTTCCCTTGTCCTATTTGCGCTATTTTGTTTTTCACGTGTAAAACTCCGTTTTCGGTATCACGCATATCGAAGCAGCTTTGCTTAGCGTTAAATCAACCGCATTGAACTCACCGTGTCTGAGCTTTCCTTTCCTGGAGATCAGCAAGGAAAGAGGCTTCGGTACCTTCTCGGTGCAAATGTCCTCGGCCTGATCAGTCTGTACGCCGAAAAGGGCGTTTCTGCCGACCTTCATGTACTGCCGGCCCATCGCCTTCGGGGAGCCAGTCCCGAACAAGGACGTGATGAACTTCATCTTCGATGTCGGTTGCGATTCACGTCGTGAAGGAGAATGATACTATCTCGAACTCGTGTCGGCTTGACGGGCAACGACACTGTCGTATTGACTCGGCTTACACCGCAATCGAGACAGATGTATAGTTTTTCGATTCAATTCGAATAAATCGCAGTTACTTTTTGCTCGGTCCAGCCTTCGTCTCTGCCGTTCCTTTTTCTTCCTTTTTTACGTGCTTATTGCGTGCAACGAAGTCAAACTTGACGTTTTCTGCCGACGACTAACGCGCGTGCTTTGCGAAGAACTTCTTTATAATAATCCTATAGAGCGAGAGAGAGAGAGAGAGAGAGAGAGTAAGCTGGCTGTCGATAGTCCTCAAGCGGTCGATGCGCGATTAACCAACGAAAACGTCAACAAGCTCACTCGAATAAAAGCGGATTAGATAATCGGCTTGGGAGGCGCCTAATTAATTGCTCCACGCTCCGATTGCCGGTCAAGAATGCGTCGGTCCAAGATATGTGTGCGTCTATAAAGGATCATCGTTATCATCTGGCATCATCGCGCCGGGCAATGTCTTCGTAACGAGCGCGCGTCTGCACCGTCATTATTGTCTTCGTTATCATCGGCTTATTGCCTCATTACCATCATCCTACCCGCCGTCGTCGTCGTAGTCGTTGTCGTTGTAATGCCAATAACGCGGTTTCGACAGGTGCTGTGCCTCACTACGTTCCCCGAGTTCGTATTACGCACTGCACTTTCACACCTGGTCCAGGTAAGACGCGTTGCTCCGGCTTCACTTTCACTCGTGGTCCCGCCGCTGGTCCTTCATCCTTGGCTTTTGCCTGAAACGCGAAACCAAATTGAGATCAAAAAGGGAAGGAGGGGACGGAAAAAGAAACCGGCCGCTCGCAATCGGGTCAATCGCGGCGGTATGTGCGCGATGAAGAGCAGACCGGCGCATCGCGCGCGGCGCCATGCCGCAATATACGCAGCCGACTTTTGTTATTGGCATGCGTTACGTAAATGCAAAGTGAGCATTTATGCGAAAAATCTTTTTGTAGCGACGCGGCGAAGTATCGATCAATATATGAAGTCATTCTCGTCGGTCGCGAGAAAATCGCCAAATCGCGCCCATCTTACCGCCCGGTCGCATTCACTTTCTCACGGGCAAAATAATCCAATCCAATGTTAAACGTCACCTTCATCCCTCCCGCCTGCATCTTCCCCCTCTCTCCTGCTGAAAAATCGTTAGAGGAGTGCGAGAGGCAGAGAGAGAGAGAGAGAGAGAGAGAGAGAGAGAAATCGTTTCCGACCGTGGACACATACTTCGTGTTTTTTAAACTTCGCCTCGAGTGTTTTATATGAGCATACATTTCAGTCAGGATTTTGCGGCGATATCGATAAACTTGCTAACTCGCGTTATAATCTGAAGTATAATCTTTGTAGTTGCACGCGACAGGTGACTTTGTTGTGTCGATATATCCGATAAGAAAATGGCGCATATTCAGCTGTCACACCGAACAACTGATCGTCGCGTGAAAGAGGAATTACGTTGCCCGGGGACTTACCACTGCAAAAGAAAAGATCGACACCGACCACATCATAAGCCCGTCGAAAACGACGAGCAGCCCCGTGGGAATAACGCGTGCAAATAAGTACATTGTTAATTAACATATGTGCTGAGCAAAGTAGATATTATTACGAACGTCCCGGTTCTACGAATAGGCAGAAAAACTGCCTCAAGACTTAATTATAGAGTGGCGAGACGTTTAAGATCCAACTGACGCGTCACGTTTACGTTTACGTTACGTATCGTTATTTCTCCGAATGATGCTGTGCTATTATATTCATATCGTAAAGCAAAATGGATTCTGCAACAAAATATACCGCTCTACAATCTCTACGATCTCTGCAATCGTGTAATCGTGCTAGTTGACCCGTCACGAGATATAAATGCAGCGTTGCATTAAATGATATCCGTCGAAACAACTGATCAATCGATTATACCACTGACGCACGTAGCGTCTATATTTTGCATTTATTGTGTATTAAATATTCTGTAACTCTAACGTTTTAAACCACCTTTTCCATAAATTGTCCGCAACGTGTTACTGGAAAAAATTATCGCCGCACGTATGTGTACGCAATATGTTACTTTAGTAATTACACACGAGCAGATCGAGATTGATGTAATTACGTCGATGTTGCAAAAGAAAAATAACAAGTCAAGTCTTTTTCTAGCTCTGTGTTTCTGTATATAATCTTGCAAAAGCATTAAAATATAGATTATTCTATGTGATGCCATTTCCACATTTTGCTGTATCGCGAGTCATTCAACTTCGATAAGTTATTCATCGTACAATCGCGTATCATGGATATCGTCTCGTGGTCTCCGTGGACCGAGACCGATGTGTTTCACGAGAGCGAAATTTATTATGAGACGTAATAAATAAGCGAGCGTCCTCACCTTTTTGTATGACACAAGATCGTTAATACATAATCTGAGACGTTATAAAAACGCAAAAGATCGAGGACGACCGGGTGTAGAGATACGAAAATAATCGCGATGTGCTCATTATTATCTTTTTGCGCACCCAGTTTGGGAAGCACCGGTGGGTTAGGAAGAACGAGTTAGTCAGCAATAAATGGAAAAAGGATGGGAATAAGGCGTATTCGTCTTGTCTGGCAACATTCCAGTCGCAAATACTAAGATTCAAGATAAAAGAATAAACAAGGTAAAACAAGATAAAATGTAGCTCCGATTTGTGTAGGAATAATCCGAAGAAGAAAGTCCGATATCCTTCAGTATATGTATGGACGTCCTACTGTCATGTTCATTGAGAACTAGCCACACTTTGTCGTTCTCATTTGTTCTTTTATTCATTACTTAGTTGAGATTCTTTTAGAAGAGAGAAAGGAAAAGTAACATTTTTTTATGGATTCTCCTTGTTGCTGTTCATATTGAATAAACACATAGTTGCAAAATTCCATGTAAATGTTAAAATATCTATTTATAGTAAAAAGACCGCGCATAAACGCCCAACACATACTCACACGTTCATGAATTATTGTAGATTCGACACTTTGACTTCCAAATTATTATTCGAGCTCCTCTATTTTTCATCGCGACGCATAAGGATGCAAAGATATATCTTCGTATATGGATATGAGAATATATGGCGAGATAAGAAAAAATATCTTCTAGCTACTAATCACACTATCTTTTAATATCAAATGGGCGTGTGCGTGCACTTTCTCCCTCGTAGATGTTATAAATTATTCGACAAGTTTCAAGTCGATTTTTTCTTTCCACAAATATTCGGTCAAACGCCAACCCGACTTCGCGAATGTTTGCCTTTCAGTTGCCGCTTGCTTCGAGCACGTCGAGCGTAAGGAAAGAGAAAAAGGAAAAAATTGTATGCACTAAACGCTTAAAGAGAAAAGTACGCGGAGAAGCAAACGGACTCGTCTGAAATCGCACGTGACGCAATTTGCGAGAATTCATTAGCACTTTCGTCTTGAATTCCTTTTCGAGGAGTGAATCTTATAGTAAATATAATGACGCATGTTTAGCTGTCGTCATAAATAAGAGGTTGCAGCGGCAAATCCTCCGCGAACGGCGGTTTCTCAAAATGCATAGTCGAACGATAAACTTGACATTGAAAGACTGATAAACTTAACTAATACAACTTGACATTAACTCCTTAGTTACGGCTGACTTTTAGCGAATTCGGCATACATGCTGCTGATTCTGTTCCAGTGCTGCCTCTA
This sequence comes from Harpegnathos saltator, assembly GCF_003227715.2. Taxonomy (NCBI): domain Eukaryota; kingdom Metazoa; phylum Arthropoda; class Insecta; order Hymenoptera; family Formicidae; genus Harpegnathos; species Harpegnathos saltator. The sequence continues at coordinate 555,290 of NW_020230483.1, forward strand.
CATGATGTGCAGGAGCAGAACCGTCTCCGTGTAATACTAGACAGATATGACTAATCTTGGTGCAGCATTAAGTTAGTGCGTCACTGAGAGAAAGTACATTTGTCTAATGTCGAATACAAAGAGACACATGCAAGTTAATAGAAGTAGGTTAAATAAGAGGAAACAACATTATAAAAATACTTATCACATATGTGATATATCATATGTGATACTTCTCTCTATCTGAATATTCACTCACGATATCGATGTAATTTTGAATTTTTTCTTTTAATAAAATTATATTTTCCACATCTTCCCCCCTTGCTACTGCTGTTACTTTCTAATAATTAATTTATAATAACATACTTTCTCTTTCTAGCGTCATATTTTCTAATTTACCGCTTGACTTTTTTTTACTGCGACCACATCCACTGTCAAAAAGATCAGTGCAATGTAAGTTGCTCTGATTCAGTGCGTTTTATTCGTTCGAATATGAATTCTGCGCTACATTAAGGCAATTTTCATTCGTCGTATAAACTTGAACTAAGGCAGAAGGCACACAACTCTCTCTCTCTCTCTCTCTCTCTCTCTCTCTCTCTCTCTCTCTCTCTCTCTCTCGAATGCGTGGTACCGAAAAAACCCTCGTATGAACTCGCACCGAATTCGCTATTTGTTAATTACGTCGAATTTATTCATTTATTGTTGAGACATTATCGTATGTCATACTGGCTAATGAATCAATAAAATTTGTTTTACACATGTTCGCGAAATATCGAGAAAAACCAAACAAGCTAACTTGTGACAACGACAAGCTGTCTCGAAGTAAGTTTTAAAAGAGGGCCACTCTATAGTAACGTTTCGTTCTGATCGTTTAGCAAAAAACCAGATTATTGCGTCATCCCAATCTAAAAGATCATTTAGTACGATTAAAATAGCGCGTAGTATATATCGGAATGAACTAAAAAAATGTTATCGTTCCTCGTCGGTCATAACACGGGGAATTTTCCGCGAGTCAGTGTCGGAATTATCACGTTGTTTACCGAGAGTAGCAATCACAAGAGTGATTGCTGTTTTACATTATGAGAGACTAAGGGACTCGTTGAATTAAGGTAGAGTTGCGTAAATCGTTTCAAGGTCTCTAGAGATAGTTAATGGCCTTCGCTATTAATGCGATTGCGCTGGAGCGTTTCGGCGTACTCACATAAACCCGCTGTCTTTCTCCTTCTTTCTCCTGAATACGTGTACGCATTTTGCACGCACACATGCACATGTATACAGGCTCATTTACGAGTAAATGATACACGCTAGCGCAATCATAGCCGAGGCTCTTCGTTGTATTCGCAAGAATCGCGTACGGGACTTGTGGTATCTTTGCTATCTCTTGTTGCTTAATGTAGCATTGCAGGAAGCCACTCATTGTTCGCCTGAGTCTCTCAATATACTGTTGATCCAGCAAGAGCATCCGTATAAGCATAAATTCCATAAGCTAGACGTAAGATTGAATTTCGGTTGGTATATTTTTAGGAATAATTTCGACACGCGAGGCGACACGCAAGGCGATACCAACTGCACTGCTGTTGCGGCTCGCAATCAATAATATGTATATAAATTTGCCAGGTATCGATCGGGATTTATTCTGCAGCAATCGTGGCTCTCAATAAAATAGAGATTATTATTTATTATTGTTATCGTATGTTTATACTCTCACATTTCATTCGTATCGCGATCAACGATCATAAATGATGATAATTTGCGTTGAGACTTCCTTCCATCGAATACCACTCGATCAATGAGACAACTCGTGATTGTTGCTAAAGGCAACACTTACTTCTTACTTACTTAATGTGTTGATATGTATACATGTTAAAATTAATTGGACGAGATAGCAGTTGGTACTCAATATTCATTAATGACGTCGCCATTAAAAACGTTATCGGTATTCGATCAAGCACGAAGGAGGCAAGACGGTCCGCGAGCGCTTGCATCCTTTTTTTAGAAAGTAAGTCCCCCAAGCGAGTTTCCAAGTGTAAAGGCATAAAGTTCACTGAACGTTCGAGGAACGCCCGTGACGTACGAATTTCTAATCTATCGGCAAACTTTCCACGGGTTAAGGCTCCAACCTTTGTCTAGCGTTCGCCGAGCGTTTACCGAAGGTTAACAGGTGATAGACTGTAATATCGAGAGTTCAACGTTTCGCGAGCGACCTTCCGTTTCGCATGGAGCAAACGCGCGGCCTTAATACGTCTGCGGCTTCCAAGTCAGTCGTGATTAATCGCTATCTTTCTTAATCTTATTAATCGCTCCGGTCAAACTAACGCCTTTCTTACGCCTTGCATCTTTCTCCAACCTCCTTTCAAGCCGTTCTTCTTCCTCATTCCTTCTCTCTTTCTCTCTCTCTCTCTCTCTCTCTCTCTCTCTCTCTCTCTCTCTCTCTCTCTCTCTCTCTCTCTCCCCCTGTCTTTCACCCCTTCTCTATCTCCTCCTGCGCCTCTTCGCGTTCGCATCTATACTCAACCTTTCCTTCTACGGCGAGTAATGGCAATGACCTCGTATACGATGCCAATCGCTTCAACTGCGATAACTAAAAAGAAGTTAGATAATTCTGCCTTTCTACTCGATCCGCCGACGGAAATGAAGATCCACGAGGGCACGTGTGACACTCATTTCCGTTTTTGCGATTACGTTCGCCAACGCAAACTAGACGGGAGCTTTCACGACCTCGCGGGACATTATCGGAAGAGAAGTGAAACCAGTTGCGAAGTGGTGTCGCGATATCATGTGATATTGGCATCGAGGGCGCCGGCCGACTCGGCCGCTTCGCTCCGTTTCGCCAAGTCTCGCGACCCAGGAGTTCCGCGCGCTCCTAACTCGGAACTCTTAACTAGCTCGATGGCCCGGCCCATCGCGCCGCGACGAACTTTCGCCAGGAGACCGCATGTCGAGGAAATGCAACCTGTCGTCCGTAAATTGTCATTACTCCTTTCTACCGAACATCCTTGCCCGATTTCGATCAAACCGCATACTGTGCCGCAATCATCGTTATTACGTATTGCCCTTGGACTTCCGCTCGTTCCCGAGAAATCACTCTCGTCTCGCGCGAACCACTCGTTGCGAGTCCCACCGACTCTTCGAGTTTTCCTGCTACCTGCTTCGTAATCTATTTCTTACTTCTTTCTTACTTCTACTATATCCTCTTGTATGCTGATTATCCACAGCTGCGATCTAATTATACATTACCCCAAGCGACGGGCGCACTAATGATTCGTTTCCGTCAGCGACAATGAATATCTTGCACATATTTATTATTCATATACACTATATTTCTTTTTCTTCTGCCTCTACGTTGTCTATCTTTTTATCAATATACTTAATTACAGATATCGCTTTACGTCAGCACTCGAGATCTATTTTAATTATATCTTTTCGCTTTTAACAAGTCTTTTTTATGAGAATAGCTTATATCATTATTTGCGTCAATGTGCACTATTTTTCGGCATATCAATATTAACGTATTTCACAATGTTGCGATCTGTTACATTTTAATGTTATGGTCACGCGGCTTACGAGACTCCGTCTTGTGGCAGTGTATCGGCAAATTCCACGGTCGCGAATTAGGAAGAAACAAAACTCGAGAGGATGATTACTCCAGGATAGGTGACATTAAAGTCCCTACGAGAAATCGAGTCCTCCCAATTGCCGAAATTGCGCAGAGCTCGTTGTCTCTCGCTTCGACCCTTTCGAATAATAATACGGATCATTGTCTCGTCTCGCGCGCGGCTCGATCGTAATTACTGAACTATGCATGATTATATCGGTTGCTCTCATTAACTGAATAATCATCCTCCGGAAAAGGAATATTTCACAATCGTACGTTTAATTGCGACCGATAATCAACCGTTTCGCGGGGCATAAAACACCATGGCCAATGAGCACGGCTCGGATTATAATGTGGAGTCTTTCTCGGGGAAGATCATTCAAATGGCAAATTTTAATAATGCACTACGCATCACTTTCTTTACAGTTTCGCGCTCAAAAAAAAAAGAAAAAAAAAAACGGAAAAACTGACTGGAAAAATATCATAATGTAAATTTGCAAATCTATTTTTACGAATCAAGAGTGAATCTCGAATGATTTGACTTTGTCGATAAATGACGATTTGTCGCACCGTCAGACAGATTCGAATCGATCGGCTGAGACTCATTTTGAAAAGTCGCGCGTGCAATAAATTCTTTATTCTCTGAGTGAGCTTTGCTTATTTTATTTCCTCTTTTCGCCACACATACATTTCGCATATTTATAGTGCATCATTACGCTGTGTTTATAAATATTGCACCTTGAACTTTGAGGAAAATCAGAGTCACAAAAAGTCACCGTATTACGCACGATTTTCTGAAATACGATTCTATTCCTTCTGATAAGAGCCTCGAGATATTAATCTTACTATGATAATTGCGCCACTATGCCGCAGCGTATAAATCACATTTTATCTTTCTTCGGAATCACGAGTCGCGCTGATTGCCCGAATGCAGATTTATTCGCACGCGACTTGTACGTCGCGTGATTGACGTGGAAGAAATGAAACCAAAAATGGCAGAAGCGACGCGCGGCAGAATCGAATCGCGATGGTGGGATTGCGAAAAAAATCGCACGGTGATTACCCGCGGTTACACGTAATCGCGCTAGACCTTCCACCTGAACGTGTCGACGTGTTGTCGAACTGCTTTCTCGGGGTTTCTTCGCATTTCGAAACGAAATTCGCGAAGGCGGCCGCATTATCTTGGGCAATGCTCGCGAAAAGAATGACGGTCACTATATGAGGGACTTTCCATTTCTTTATTAGCGTGAAAAGCATCGCGCAATTCCGGTAATTAGATGTTACGGCAATATGGTCGAAACTTTGACCGCCGATATGGAAAGTGCAAGTGCGGTGCAAATACACCGGCAAATACACCGTAACGAACATTCGCGGAATTCGCGGTCCACAACGCGTACGTACTTCTCTCGGCCGAAAACTCGACAACGTCGAAATGGAGTAACGCAGCTAGCGTAGCTACCGTTCGTTTACCTCAAGGTTTTCCTATTCGAAGGAATCTGCGATATTAATGTAAAATCGAATTTTTTACTCGGGCCAATTTGTATGTTTATTTCGGGCGTTGCCCGAATGCGTTAACGATCGCATTAGCTAACGACACGTGGTGCTAAACGACTTCTCAGAATCAACCGAAGTCCTGAGTGCGACGCGTAATAAATTAATATCACCTGACCGTTTCATCTTGCCGAATAACCAGCAAGGAACATTTTTCGTGTTGCCGCGAAATAGGCAAAATGGCGCAGGATGTGATGACTCGGCACATTCGTGTCGAGAGAAACGTTTGATACAATTCGAGTACTGAAATGACACGCACTCGAACTGTTTGCACAATCGTCACAGTCGCGTTGCGATTTCGCACTGAGATTACTTGGAGATTCAGAAAAATGTTCCCGCTAAAAGATTTCATATACACGTATTTACGATTCTCGTTCGATGCGCCAGGGTGTCGTAGAAAGTTATAGCAAAGCTTGGAGCTTTGGGCGTTGACTCGCGTTGACCCGGCAAATATTTTCGTAAGACACGCGTAAAAGATGGCGAGACGGTGGACGCACGATACAAATTTTATCTACGACCATAATTTCTCGATAATGTGTTTTCAAGAGTGTCACACTGTCGATAACAACAATGTCATAAATGAGAAAAAAGAAAGGCTATCACCGAAGCAACACGAACGTGTAAAAGACGTCGTTGGATGGATAACCCAGTGACAAATCGTCGCGCCTGAAAGATATAAGTGTGTGCCATCTAAAAGTTATCACGGCTACGGCTAATGAATGCAAAAAAAACAGACCTCACCCTGTTCTAACGCGCACACGCGCACACGCGCAAAGAAACGCGCGTGTCGCGCTGAATGATTTCAACGAGTTCCATTCACTCTCGGCAGACAGAAAAATAAATCGCGACAAATAAATCCCCGAATTCTCGATAGTGAGTCAACGTACTCATTTCGACGGAAAAAACACAACACCGAACACGACTTTGCGAGCGAAGAGTCCGTGTAATCTACAATTCGGGAATCACCCGTCGGGTGACGTCACACTTGGCAAAACTTGAACATCGGTGATCTGTGATGAGTGCGAAAAACGCGGAAACTCGGGCAAAACGGTCCTCTACGAAACGGTTCGCAGGTCCATGGTTGTTAAAAGCGGTAAACATGAGTACGGTCGGCGCGCAAGCTCCGCGAGTGGACCCGTTAACATTAAATAACGCGCTCGCGCTATTAACAACGGTTTATAACTTATCTTTCACGGGCGATAAATCATGTCGGGTGCTTGGCTTACGGAACGATTCTCGGTGAGATATTACGCATAATTGTTGCAGGTTAATTTAACCGTTGCGAGTTTACTAAGTGTGTCGAGTTACATCCAGGTCACATTATCGAGACTCCGCCGTTTTATCCACCTTGCGGTAGGTTAAGGACTTGGAGAGCGATTTTAGCACAATCAGTGAATGAAAATATCATACAGCACGATGTGAAGCGTTAAAATTATTGCGCTAATCGCGCTGCGCGACATGTGCAGCTCAAAATGAGGCAGATGTAATAACGGGAGAACAGATAACGCTCGTTGATACTTGTCTCAAAACAAAGCGCTTTAAAGACCACCATATTCAGTGAAAATCAGTTTCGATAGCAGCTGAAATATCAAGAAGATAGAGAATATTATCAAATATGCGCGACGACGAATTAATCGAGGATCAGGAGAAATTCGCTGCTCATTAGCTCTCTCTCGTCTACTTCTCATTTTTTCACGATCGTACGAAAAGTCATTTCCCGTCTCTATCGGCGACTCTTCACGTTAAAGGAGGCCGGAATTCAATGTCCTATAAAACGGCGATTCGCCCGTTTCCTTTCAGTGTACCCGTTTCTCTCAGGGTTTTATTGCCTTTCTTCTCTTTCTCTTTCTCCGCCACTCTCTTTCTCCGCTTCTCTTTCTCTTCGTTTCCCGACGCGTGTATCACCGGCATTACGCGACCCTGTTCTTGGGGCGCATTTTTCGTTGCTTTCAGATGAGAAATTATTCACGTTTACTTACGTAATGTCAACCCGACCACCGTCGAAGTCGTCGTCGTCGTCGTCGTCGTCGTCGTCGTTGTCTTCGTCGTCGTTGGACGTTCCACGGACGCACGCACAACCGGGTTCATTAACTGGCCAGTAAAATCTGTCTTTATGTAACTCACAACAAGCTCCCGGAGAAAGAGAGTGGGAAGAGCGGAGAAAGAGACACCGGGCGAGTTTCTCTATCCCCCCTCCCATTATCGAGTGCAATTTTACATTTCAACCTAGAGCAGAATCACGATACCTTTTAAATTCCGACGAGTGTTCACGGTTGCCTGTCGATCGACTGTTCCGACTCGCTTCTCTCTTTCCTGCCTTCCCTTCCTTCCTTCCTTCCTTCCTATTTTTCACGATAACTTGCGTGGATATGTTGTTGTAGGATGTCGAAGGACCGATCGACAGGAAACGAAGGAGGAATCGCGCCGATGGTCCTCTTCCTCCTTGTTCTTCTGCTCCTCTTAGGCGCTCACTTTTTGTCACAAGATACGTTCGTCATACTTCTGTTTCCTCGGCGAGAATCAAAGGTTTATCCGGTAACAAGATAATCAATTCACACAAAGACGCGGCTCGAAGATCACTCGCCGAGTTCTCGCGATTAAATCCAAGTGGGCCGGCCGCGTGCCTCCTTTTTAATTCGCGAGTCGTCGTTCGCATACGGGGAAGAGAAAGAGAGAAGAGCGAATTGTCCGAGCGAGTGGCAAAAAATGGGAAAGAGAGGAAAGAGGAGAGAGAGAGAGAGAGAGAGAGAGAGAGAAAGAGAGAGAGAGAGGGGGGGGGAGAGAGGGATAAAACAATGAGAGAGAAATAAGAGATGATGAAGAAAATGGTAAATCGAGGACACGATAGAACTCGAGATGATCCGTCCGGCGACGTTCGAATGCACGCGCGTGGTCCACGATCTGTCGAATAGCGAGCGAGTAGATAGTGCCGCGATGTAGTGCCGCTGGTGGAGACCATCAGGTGCCCACCAGATACCCACCGAGTGCCCATCGAGTGCCGGTGGTAGGGAAACGCCGAGCGGCCACGCGCTCGGACGGATAGCGAGCGCGAGCATGTGCGCGGATCGAAAACGCGCGCTGGCGGGCTTCGATTTCGCGAGACGAAGAAACGGCACGGACGATAAACCGCTTTTGCCAAGTGATCTCGCAATACGAACACGCGAGTAGTCGAAAGGAGTCGCGCGTGCCAAATAGCGGATGATCGTTAGTCTCGATAAATCCTTTGCGCTCGTGAGCCTGACGAACGTTAGTTGGTTACCTCGTGTCTTTTGCAATCGTTTACATAATTAAATTCAAATTCGAAGCACCCAATTTATGGGGTATCTACTTCCTGCGGTGTTGAAAGCAAGTTCTTATCCGTATTCGCGTATTTGATCTCAGCTAATCTCGGAAGAAACGACGACAACTGCGTGTTCTGATGATTCACTTTCAAGAGATTACACAAATACAAGAGATATGTGCAGACAAATTCGTGATAACATTTTGCACAATCTGAGAAAGCTATGTTCACTTTTTCTGACATTTTGCGCCAGAAAAAAGAAAGGAAACGGACGGGACGGAACGAAATCATCGCAATTCACCCTGAGCTCAAGTGCCATGATCGCGAATGCAAAAGTCCTTCTTTCAGAGGAACTTCTCCATTCATTCTGATTATTTTTGATTGCTGCTGAGATGCATTCTTCCATTTCATCGCGATTAGAGATTTACATTCCAAATTCTCAATCCGCCTTTCCCGACTTACGAGATTGAGAGGGATGAATTACATGCCTCGCATCGCGAACCGCCGCCGGCTCGTGTGTGCGATAACATGCGAAAATGAGGATTCGCCGTGCGTGACGCCGTTTCGTTGCCGTTCGTTTCTTCGCGGACAATCGTGCGTGCAGCGGTGCGTTTCCCGTTGGTCGGGTATCCGGCCAACCGATGGTCTTGCTGTTTCATTTTCGGCGATGAATCCTCGCTGCCGCGTACGATCCTCCGCGAGGAAATTACAGGAGAATTCTCCTTATTTCGCCGCTCTTTCGCATCTTTAGCCGGCGGGATCGATCGCGTATTTCCATGCTTTGTTGACTCGGGGCGGGTACAATTTGATATAATATTAAGGCGCGAGTCGTGGGCTTTGAGCGCAGCCGACAAAGAAAGAAGAGAACACAGGTAGAACGAGGGGAGTTTCCGCGAAACTCCGCATCGGCTGGTCAGCAGTCTCAGTGAAGGACAATCGCGGTTTTCACGAGGGTTGAAGGGCAATCGCTCGCTTCTTCGCTGTCGGCTGATCCTAGAAGTCGCGACCGGAATCAAGGACCGTCGGGCTAAAACCGCAAGCATGCGGCTATGAGGAGCCGGCTAGTTATCCTGAAAGTACACGATATGATTGCAGCCGTGCGAGATGAGTCGTCAGAGAGGACGTCAGAATGGAGAATTACCCAGGCAGAACAGAAAATCACGATGATGATCAAAATTACATAAAAATGACGAGAAAATTATCGAATCATGATAAAAAATGAGTTTGCTTTATCATTTTGACGTCATTTTGATGTCACAAGGTTTTGCGTTCTGCTTGAGTATACGGTCGCGTTTACGATATGCAGTCCGTTTATCCAGGGGTCAAAGAATAGAATCTATTGGACGCCTTAAGGCATTGCCATTACTCAACGACGTCATTAATCCTGCATAAAAATAAGAAAATACCCGCAAGCATTTTTACAAAAAGTGTATCTCCGAAGAAAACGCAGATTCCAACGTCGATCGGAATGCGTTGCTAAAGAAGGTAAACACTTCCGCGAGTATAACGAGGCGTACATGTTAATGTCATATTGTGATCATATGACAACATCAACCGACGAGACAAGTCGGATCATTCTTTCCCACGTTGCAACGAGTTCGCAATATGAACAAAAACTATTCGTTCACGGTACTTTGAGTCGTTGATCGTTTTCTCCGAGCGAGATTATAGACGATCGTAGACATCCGCGATTCTCCATGAGAAAACGCCCCTCTGGTCAAACGAAATTTTTTTGTGCACGTGTGAGTGCATTCGCGCGCCGCTGTTCATCAGCGGCGTGGCGACGATAATGATAATGACCGAGTGCGGATCGTTGTACAATTAATTACAGAGAGACGATATTGACAAACACTGTACCGAATCGCTATCGACTGTAATTGACGCGATGGCAATTAACCCATTAATGACGGCTGGGACAGAAATTTCGCGTTGATTTCAATGTTATGAATTTTTATGAAAATGCTCGAAAATTTTAATCCAAAATACATTACTGGGGGTTTTCGAGGTCGCTCTTTCCGAATCCGCTGCGAGAATCATAAAAAAAGTGAGAGTTTGTATTGATTTGTAACGGTTCTTTTTCCAAAAAATGCGATTTTTTTCTCGTCAATTTTTTTCTGAAATCATGGATTTCATTTTGATAGAAATGTTGAGTATTACTGAATTCATGCTTGAGAGAGTAACAGATAATCAGATCATCTGTAAAGCGATGAAACGCGTTCGATATTGTACTCGAGTGTTGATTTTGCAAGGACTTGTCTCGCAACATAAACGTCTCGTGGTATTTATCAGACTGTTTTTGTTTGTTCTATTTTTATAATCAACATCTGCATAGAAATAAGCGCGATGTTAACCACGTATCAATTAATTGCAGACGAGTTCGCGTGCTATTGCGCGACATTCATCCGATTTAATCGGATAATAGGTTTGCGATAATTTTCTATAATTTTCTGTAATAAATTCGAAAGAAATATGTGGCAAGCGTGCAGATTGCAATATTTTCTGCACATAATATGCAACTTAAGTTGATCGATAAAATCGATATTGCACAGAATATGCGTAAACTAATTGTGCGTATTGCGTAAAATTAATATCTGCGTAGCTAATCGCATCGATCGGCGATTCTCTCTACCCAACCACGATATCGATTACTGTTGTTGTTGCTTTAGGTCTGTTTATCTTTAAGGAAAACTTGTTGCGCTACTGTGCACTCCCTAGTTTGGAAGTTCTTTGAAAGTTGAACAAACTTTTCAACTAATTTTGTTCCTCAAAGATTCGGCTCCTTAAGTTCCTCTGATATATCATAAAGTATAAAGTTGGCAAATTTTTTATAAGGTTACGTAAATATAAATCAAAATCCGTCACGTGTTATGACCGTTTGAAATTTGTCCGATTATAAATGAAAAGTCGTGTATAAATAAAGACACACATTTAAAAGTCGCATATAAAATAGTCACTCTGATCAAACTGAAAATGTAAACTTCAATGTACATAAATGTAAATGAATGCGTAACTTTCTATCGCCGAACTATTCAACATTGAAACAAATGATATTCTTCTGGTGTTCGCAAGAAATAAACAGAATAATTCAACCTATGAATAAAAAGTCTAACTGTTCCATTTATCCCTCGTATTCTTTATGTACACCGCTTTATATCGAAGCTTTGCGATGTTAAAGATCAACTGAGAAGTGAGGTTAAATACTGAGCAATTGTCACTCATCATTTAACGACATATGTCGCAGCAATAAACGAAATAGTGTTGTGAATTTGGTGTACCTGATAAACAGACGCTTCAAGCTGCAAAATACTGTTAGCGATATTCTTCATTATTCCGTATTTATTTCGTATATTTCTTGATAAGAGCACAAAGTACCAGTCCAACCTGCCGCTAAATTTGAAAAGGAAAGGGCGCCTATATCGTTACATTGCATTACTTGCTCGATTTTTCATTCAAGTCAGTGGCGGCTCGTAGCGGAGACTTTAGAAGTAATGAAAGGAAATAATAACGAGTCAAAATAGTTTAGACCCATTAAAAGTTTCGACTGTATGACCTACCCGGCGTCATCTGATCTTTCTCCTTAGAACTACATTGCTGTTAACCCGTTATCAACAAGTCCATTCAGTTAAACCCGTTATAGCTACTTCTTTGGCGTCAGAGAGGAACGTGAGAGCGGCCAACACGGCGTTTTCGGCGACACCGACTTTTCGCACTGGGAAAGGGCGCCATCTGCATCCATTTTGAGAGGGGAACTACGATGCTACATCCACTTTCAGGTTTCGCCGGTAAAACCTGCATATGGTGGCAGTCCGTGCTACATCCATTTTCAGGTAGTTTATGTCCGTGCTACAACCGTAATAGCGTTGACAAACTTGACAAACACGGTCTCGTACATTGTTACGTGTTTATAACATGAATTAACATGTTAACATGTGCAAAAAAAAAAAGAATTGACATTGTGTATGATTAATATCATGAAGGTCATACGAAGTGTAATTAGCTGCCAACCCGAAGTGTGAGGGTAGATTGGATTGAGACAAACATAAAAGTCCCATACCGTTTTGCGAGATTTGCAATAATTATCGAGTTATTAATGATAGAAATCTGAGGAGTAGGAGCGCGCAACGCGGAATGAGCTTCATTACTATAGACGCGACGAGGCCCTAACGAGGCAAGTTCGCTTATAACCAGCGTTTATGTCAAGAGCGCTTTTCGGGAACATTCCGCTCGAGGGGTTAGTCCGCGATAGATAGTTTCCTGCGACTGGAGGTTGCTGTGGTTTAAAGTTAAATTGCAGCAAGAGCATTGTTATCGGGCAGCCCTGAGACGGGCTGCTGTCATCCGTCCGTGACGTCTGCCGCTCGCCTTTGCGATTATCGGCAAATTCAGTTTCCTCGATTGTTCGCGCGGCCATTCAAGTGGCCATGCCACCAGTCATGCAAAGCTGACTTGGAGCTCTTGAAATGACACCAAGAAGCGCAGACAACAGTTGTGTGCTCTCGAAAATACTCTTTTACGAATGGACATTTAAATTTAGATCCCGTAACGAGAGTAAACAGACTTGAAAGAAGACCGAAAACAACAAAGGTCGCAGTCTAAGGAGCGATATGACGTTAATTCTACACAAGACCGGTATGCTCACACAGTTGAGAATTATTCAGAATATTTGATTGAGAACATGATGAATTAGAGATCCGCGTTCATGGACCGTTATCCGTCTCTGTCTGGATCAATATCTCTTGTATATAACAACGCAACAAATAGATAGAGAGACAAAGACGTTTGACGAAAGTAATTGCAGACTCATAAAGTCATGATTACTAGTCGGATTACTAGTCGGATGATGATGACGGATCGTGAATTCCGAGCGCGAAATTCCGACTTCGTATTCCTGGAAAATTCGTCAAATGTCCGCTCTCGTTATCGGAGACCACCCGCATAATAAATGATTCCCCATGCCTGGAAACGTGACATATCGCTGCCGGCGTCCTGCTGGAGTCCTCCGGATTTCACTCGCTCACGCTTCTAATGCCGATACTCGCGATTCGACCGCGATGCGGTTAATCAACGCGATGCCGATTGAATATCTCGAAGACCGACGAGATACGTTTCTTTCAATTACACGAGACGGAAGTGACGATCGAGTCCCGCACGGCTGCTGCTGATGGAATGAGGTCGAATACACGAAGTGCGCGAGTATTATAATACGAAGGGCAAAAAGTGTCGTCGCTCGCGAGCCGATCAACACAATCGGCGCGATGTAATAAACATTGCGGGCCTCGGCGGCGGTTACAACAAGAGAGACTTGTCTTTGGGCGTCTCTTCTTTTCTCGGAGGTTCCGGAACGACGAGGGGAACTTTCCGGCGAGGAGGCCTTTCAATTGTACGCGACATTGATTTACTATTTATTGATTATTAAAAATAAAGAAAATTATTCTGTCGAAGCATCGGATATTTGTTAGTTTTATGTTAATTAAAGAGAAATGTGTACGATTAGAAAATGTGTTAGCAACTAATTGTACAGAGTGTCAAAATTATTGCGACGCAGTTTTCGGAGAATAATTAAAGGTCATGGTAGCGTTAAAGAGTTTGAAGAGAATGGAATTTCATCCCATGCGAATTTTGTCTCGTTCTTATTAAATGTTAGTCCTGTATAAAACGTCGTATTTAAAAGTATTGTTTCGCGAGATGCACAAGATTTCGTCGTGAATTCTGCTTTGCGGGAATCTCAGATTGGATCGCGGGCCAATACTTTTCAGTGCGACGGGGAATAGAACGTGAAAATCTTGTATGCTTCTGAATCCGAAAACAATTAGGAGAAGAAGTGAATACTTTTCAATGCGAAAGTTCGCATTTGAAAATTATCGATTGCGATTGAACACAAGGCATATTTGAAATGAATTGAATCCTTTTTAATACGAAGCATTCACCACTCTCTCGTCTTGCATTTAGCGCGGTGAAATTTAATGGGAACTAATACTTTTCAGTCCCTTTCTTCGGATCAGAAAGCAGAATTCCGATTTTCAAAGTATTCAAAATGTCAATACTTTTTCATATGTTTCAGTTCGACATTTTATACAGGGAGATTATCCGCTGCGGACAATAACTCTTCTACTTTTCATCTAATATTCAATGATGATAAATAACATTTAATTGCGTTCGTTTGACTTTTTTTTTTTATTTCGAAAATAAAAAAATTATATATATACCAGGGTGAGATTTCACCCATGACAACATCAAGGTGATTTTCTTTGATGCTTTTTCTAAAAGTTCAAATATTTCGTCGACTCGCGGGATATTTATAATCGGAGTCTCGTCGCGTTAATTAACACGTGTTCCTCCGAGCGGATCGAATGCTCACCGACGGCCGCTGTCAGTGCCACGAGCGAATGTCCGGAGCGGACGGGATGCTGAATTGAGAAGCAGGACGAAGGGAACGGGACGCGGGCAACGATATATCATGCGTCTCCAGACATGTCAAATCGTTTATTATAGAGGAGACTTTGATACGGCAACATGTATTCGAAGATTTAACATTTAATACGTACTTTTATTTTTTCCGCTCCTCCCCTCTCTCCCTTCCCCGCTCTCTTTAGACCTCCGGGCATAGTCTGGTATAGAGATGGCAAGAGATAGATGGTGGTTGCAGCACGGACATAAACCGCCTGAAAATGGATGTAACACCGACTTCCACCACATGCAGATTTTACCACCGAGACCTGAAAGTGGATGTAGCATCGTAGTTCCCCTCTCAAAATGGATGCAGATGGCCTCCTTGCCCAGTGCGGAAAGTCGGTGTCGCAGAAAATGTCGTGTTGGCCGCTCGCAGGTTTCTCTCTGGTCGGACAAGCTTTGTGATTAGCTAATGGAGCCTTGTGACGTTATTAATCGATTTTGGCTCGACTCGAATATATTATAGTATGTGAAAAGTATGTAAAATTTAATGGACCACAATTTTGATAAAAATTATAATCATGATATGTTGCAGGAATCATCTTGCAGCTTAAAATGTTTGATTTTATGTTCAATTTATAAAATCTTATTGCCATTTTATTGGCTGCACATCATCTTAAAATGTTAGAAAGCATTCATTATGTGCATTCAATTGGTCTGTTCTTTTTAGCTGAACTACTGAACTGGTGCAAGAAGTTAAAGTGAGACAAAATATAGCTGTCTCATTCTAACTTATTGCACTAGTTCCGCAGTGCAGCTGAAAAGAACAGACCAAATATTACAACCGCTTACAAAACTCGTAACGAACTCTTGGATTTTGTTGGTGCATACTTTCAGATTTAATTAAAATCTAAAAATATGAACCAATTAAATCTAAAGCTTGCTGAATACTAAGTGAATAATGTTTGTATTGGTTGAAAGAGCCAAGGATCTGTTCTTTTTAGCTACACTGCTAAACCGGCGCAATAAGGCAGCATCCAATCAGAAATTGGAGCTAAAAAGAACAGACCACAAATTCTTATTTGTAGTATGGTGAGTTTCTTCAGCAATTTTGCTAGCTACACTACGGCGTACAGCAACGAGCAGCTGGTAGTTGCAATATGTCTGTTATAAACAAAATCGATCATTACCAGCGAAATATAGAGAAATGTGGCGATAATTTGGATCGAGTATGTATATTTAATGTTTATAATGTTAAAGTACTCGTACGCGGTAATTCTTGTAAATTAATTAACTGTAGACGATATAACCTCGACATCATCAGCTTTAAATCGTTCGAACGATTTCGATTTTTATATCGATATCGCTTCTATCCAAAATTCACTGTCATCTGAATTCATTATTACGTGTAATTCTTTCTAGATACTGCATTGCATTACAAAGTTGTACAATCTACCTGTAACGGTACAGCATCTTCAAGAGACTGGAGTAGGAAGAACTGTGAATGGTTTAAGAAAGTATGATGGTGCAGTAGGTGATGCTGCCAAAGCTTTAGTAGCAAAATGGAAGGCAATGGTAGTAGATGAATATTCCAGCGGAGAAGACGAAGATGAAGGTTGTGTAACAACTGAAAATTGTACCGACAACTACGATTCACTGAAAATAGAAGAAACAGAAGAAACTGCAGAGAACATTGTGGACGAAGCACAAGAAATGAAACGTATATATGAAGACAGTAAGAGTGAAATGTCTGTAGAGCAAAGTATAAAACATATGTCCAAATTAAAAGAACAAAGCCCAAAGGATCTGGAGGACAAGAGCAGAAGACATGAGAAAAATAGTCATTCTTCTCATGAGAAAAATAAACATTCACAGATTGAGATGAAATCCAAAGAATCCAGGAGCAGCAAGAGTAGTTCAAGAAAGGATGAAACTCATAAATCTAAAGAGCATAATCACAGCAAGAATGATCTAGAGAAAGCAAGTGACAAATTGACAAAAAATAGCACCAGTGGCACTGGTAGCGAGAGCATTGGCGCAAGGAGAACTCTTGACTCAAGTTCCTTGAAGAGAGAAAGCAAAAGAACCAAACTGTCTGATATTAAAAGTAACGATGAGACACCACAGTTATTTATTTCAGAAAAAAATCATTCTTCGATAAAATTTTCCGAAATTAAGATAAAGGTAGAGAGTGATAAGGACAAATCAAATGTTAAACAGGAAAAGGAAAAGAGAAGCTTTCAAGAGGAATCAAAGAGCAGTTCCAGTAAGCTCAAGTTGCAAGATTCGAGTAATAAAGTAAAGGACAACAGTGAAAGACATAAACATAAAAAAGAGTCTATAGATCATAAAAAGCTTGATACAAAAAGGGATTCCAATCATCATTCCAGCAAGGAAATATCCGAATTGAAAGTTTCTTCTAGCAGTAAGGATCATGTCAAAAGCAAGGACAAAGACAAAAAACGAGAACACAAAGAGGATAAAAGTAACCATGGAAAAAAGAAAGAAATGAAAATGCGTTTATCACAGGAGATAACCAGTAATGAAGGAATAGATTGCAATTCTGGTTAGTGTAGACAACTAAAGTGTATTAATAACATTGTATAAATTAACAGAGTTAATACTATTATAAAGTAGTACTAACTTATTTTTATTGTCATGAAGTAAAATCTATTTTTTATAAATTTTACATTCCACATTTTGATAAATAAATTTTTTTATCCTTGAACATGTCTGCAGAGTTTGACTTCATACGATATTATTAATATTATTAAACATGGGTAAATAAATAAAATTTTCAGTCAATTTAATACATCATATGTATATATATATGTATCGTGTATATATATATCATATATATATATAGATCCTGTTATATTAATACCTTTCAGTGTATATATAACCTTTTATATTAATTAAAATTCCTAAGCAATGAATATGTTATGATAAAGATATAAAGTATTTCTGATATTGTTTTTCTGCTTAGGTGCAAGTTTTGCAGAAGCACTAGGCATGTGCACCATGCCTCAACCGTCGAGGAAACGTAATTATAGTTCCTCTAATCATTCACGTAAGGCAATTAAAACAGAAATAACGTCGCCTCCGAGTAAGAAAAAGCAGCCACCAGTAAAAATCGAGCCAGATTGCAACGACGATCCAAATGTAATTTACATCTCATTGTTTAATATCTCTTGGCAGGAAGAATAACTTAAATGACTAGGATTATTCGAGAATTATCTCATATGCTCTCATACGCTCTCATATCTCATATAACATATGCAGTGATAAAGAAATCATGTGATTTTTCATAGCCACCGTCTCTCTTGGCGTCGAACGTGAAGCTGGAACCACTTAATGTAGACTTAGCATCCACATTACCTGAAATCAGCCCTAATTACAAACCACTACCACACATCAATCCTATACAGCGCAAAGAAGAAGCAAAGTTTGTCGATGACGTTATTCACGTAAAAAATCAAAGGTTATCTTCCCTTTCTTTTTCTAGCAGCGCACAAACCCGTACTTTCGCTGTATCGCTTACCTTATAACATGAATCTTTACTCACAGGACAAAAGTGTACTCTGGTAACAAGGTCGGTTACACGAGTGTGCCATCGTTGTGCGAATTGAGCATGAGAGTGTTGATTGAAAATATTGATGGTAAGTGCGTTTCTTTGCCGTAATTGCCCAAAAGCACATTAACATATCAGGATTTTATATAAATATTTTTACTGCCATCAGCTCTCGAGTTTACCGGTGGTGTACCGTACGACATAATAAAGCCAGTCTTGGAACGTGCCACGCCCGATCAGTTATTTACGCTGGAACACTATAATCCATATCTCATAGAGGATACGGGCACGCTGTGGCAGTTCCACTGTAATCGTGAGTTCAGGAACAAGCAAAGGCAGGAAATGGAGTCGTGGCGTGAGATGTATATGGTGAGTAAATTGCGAATTCAAGGCAAAGTCAAGGTAGTAGAATAAAAAAGATAATGTTCATGATACTCAATCCGAGCTATTCTCATACTAATTAACGTCACCGTTATCTTGTGTAGCGTTGCTTAGACGAGAGAGAAGCGAAACTGAAGACATTAACTGCCAACATCAAGCAATCCATCGACAAGTCTGTCCCAGTGAGATCTGCCAAACTTGCATATGTGGACAATGTCGTGAAGCCACCGCGAAATGTGCTGAAGAAACAGGCGAAATATGGCACGGCTAATGATACGCCTGCCACGGTATCGAGCCTTAAGAAAAAGTTAGTTGGCGGTGGTGGAACTAATAACGCGACAAACATCGCGGTGCCACCACCGCCGATGTCACGCTTTAAAACGTCAAGTGAGTGTTTGGTACCTTATTGTCGAGCAATTTGAAGTTTTCGTTTCAGTCTTCTCTGATCTCTAATCGATATACAATTATTTTGCTTTCAGCATCAACCAACGTGAAGAAGACTAAAGCACCGCTCATGGCGAAGGCATTGCAGTTGATAAAAGGACGTTACAAACGGTAGTTGTACGAACATTGCATATTATTGATCGTATTCAATTTCAGTAGGTAATTAGATCGTACATACATTCATCATCACCTCACGATTATATCGATTATTCCATTGTGGTTTCCACGTTTCCACGACCATCGATTTCATTTGCATACTTTTTGCATAATATCGTTCTTTTCTCCTGCCTGTTTTTTTAAATACTTGTGTTCAGCGAATCATGATAGGAAATGTCCGATAATCGTATATAACAAATAGATTGTACAGAGAAATTTATTTCGCTTATTATTCTGGAACGTAATATATAAAAGGAGCATGAATAGAGTTTCCAGTATTCGTGACAACTTTTTTTTTTTTTTTTAGTAAAGGTAGAAAAATTATTTATACCGTGCGCTCAGCTCAAAGATCTTACCACTAACGAATTCCTAGGTGAATTTAAAGAAAAGATTACCGTATATTCTATTTGAATTTTTGAAAGTGTATTTTTTCGATTCCATCCACACATTGAATGCCCCATGCCGCACGTAGGAATGTAAACTTCGTCAGGTCGGAACTTTTTGATTGTGGCTGTATACAGAGTCAGATTACTTAATACATTGCCAACCGCAGAGGTATACCCGATTAAGCAAGATTACTTGGTAAAATCATTGCTAACTAAATAAATAAAATCGTTAAAACGGATAACAAGGAAGACTGCGGAAACTCGTGTGTCACAATGTGACACTCAGCGTATTAAGTTAGGCAGTACATTTTAAATTTTTACGTACACATCATTAAGTGCATCCATCTTTGGACTGTGTGGATACACATGCTCTTGAATTTTAATCATTAGGTTCTCGATTGTATATTTTTGGGACTGTTTTAACAACATTGCTATGAGTCAAATATCGATACGAAATAAACACAGAAATGTATTCTGTGCTTTAGACGTTGCTGTGATTTTTTCGACGTTTTTAGATGCAGTTTTAATGCGTATATTGTAAATATTATGTTAGCATGAAACATAGTGAATAGATAATTAATCGATCTATTCTCACTTGTAAGAATATATTTGGAACTATTCCTCACCGATTTTCATGAGGTTTGGATATGTTATAGAGTAGTCAAAAATACAGATACATTTTTTTTTTTTCCTTTTAAACGATTTCGAAGCACGTTTAGAGGTATTGAATATAGTCGTACAGTGATTGTATTTTTCAACTGGTACAGTTTATTTCAGGTGGTACAGTTAACAAAAAAGCATATTCTGCAGATTTTGATTTAGTTTCTTGAATGATATTCCGGCAATAGTTCCAGTCGACGAATCCAATAATAAAACCGCTTCCGAAACGACGTTTGGAAAATATATTTCTTTCAGCTAAATTGTAAAATAATTCAAAAATTTTTGCTTGTTAGATCAAATATATAAAATTTCTTTCTCTTTCGAGAGATCATTTCAACCCCTGTAAAAATACTTTGAAGCCGGTAAAAAAAGATACGTGTCCGTTATTTTTGGCTATTCTACAACATATTCAAGTCCATGAAAATCAATGAGGGACAATCCCAAACGTATTTTTTTTTTTTTTATTAGATTATGCAATCAACTGTAATGTAAAAGATCTTTAACATTATAATCAATGTCGATTAAAAGTTTAATTAAAAAAGATAAATATACAGGATATCTCGTTTATTTACATCACGATATAAATAATTCAATCAACATTGAATGTAAACAAGATATCAATTTAAATTAAAATCTTTTTTTTATTAATTTGCTAGAGAAAAAAGTTACTACATATATATGCTATAATATAATATAATTATTATGTATGTAATTACCGATAAACGAGATATTCTACATTTGTAAGATTAATAATTTGCCTGATCAAACTAAAATTTTACATCATCTAATCTATTTATCTAATCTTATTATCACATGTTTTGCGCCAAATACAAATGCGTAGTATCAAAGATATGTGATATGAAAAATAATCGGGCACTATTTTTTGTGCTAGTTGAAAATCATATTAAAAACTTGAAACATTTATAATGAGAAATTTATAATATATGAAATATATTTAAAATATATTATTTGTGTGTGGCAAATATTTATTATGTAAAACTATATATATATATATATATGTGTGTGTGTGTATATATATATAGTATTAGCTATACATTAATATTGTGTGTTGTATTGAGTAATTTTATAACAATTAAGTAAAAAAATTTTTGTTGTAAACTGAAGAAACATTATAACAAGTAAAGCTTCATAAATCTGTTTCTTTAACACAGTGAAGATCATGTTGGATTCGAGTATAAATTTCAGTAAAACAGAATTTCTTGGCGCCACGCACTATTATATACAGAATCGGATTATTTAAAACATTGTCAATCATACGAGTTGCAATTCGACTAGATAAAATATTTAGTAAAGTAATTCTTAATCGGGTAAATAAACCATCATCCGCAAGCGTCATTGAGCGATAAGATTCTTACGGAAACTCACGCGTTATGCAAATATGAATGATGTGGCACTTGAAACGATAATAAAAGAACATTTAGTGCCCCAGAATAGTTTAAACTTCAACAAACAACACCAATTATTGCATGTAAATTATACAATAAAAATATAAGCCTTTTGTAAAGTATTTTTATACAACCCATATTTTAACCATTAGTTGAAGTTATACATAGAATAACATAAAAAGGACACATGTGCTAAATGTTTATTTACAAATAACGAACATTTTTTTTCAAACTACAATGAGCCTTATATTAATTTTTATATCATGACATTCGTGAAGTTATTCGTAAAAAAAATTACAGACAAAATTATAAATATTTAGATCACTTGTTTTCGGGTAATATATATTATGTCAAGAATATTAACATTAAAACAATAAAAAACATTTAAATAATATATTATTACGAGTTTAATATCTTATATTAATAACAGCACCCTTAAAATAACATATTCCTTGATATACACGATATTGGTTAGAACAAATAAAAAAAAAGTATATATATATATATATATATATATATATATATATATATAGAAAGAGAGATATTTATACATTGTGGACGCAATAACATTTTTTGTTTCTAGACTTCGCTTACGGCCAGAAGATATTCGATAACCTCGGAAAAGTAAGAGCGATAACGATGCTGGACAAAAGATTTATACTGTGGTTATCTAGAAGTTGCTTACCGCAAATGTGTTTCACACCTTTCGCTGGTCGCTCCACTATAGCACCGTTCTCATTTATTCCTAGAGACAGAAATCATAATTCATCATACATCCGATAATCCGTCAATGCAATTGGTCATTACGAAACACAAAAGCTCGTTTAATCTCTGAATTTAGGTGTTACGAGATGGATAAAATTTCGAGAGTACGTATCAAGTTACCAGAATATTGTAGAGTTGCGCCCAGAATAGAATCCATAATGCTACCGAATAATCCAGCTAAGCCCCCGACGACTACAATAGGCCACTGCGGTGCAGCTAGTTGCAGGACAGCCGTATCGACAGTGTTTAATACTGTGATATAGTAGGAAAGGCCAACTACCAAACCGCCAAGGAAGGAAAATAAGAGGCCTACCCATGATACACCGCCGTTCGTTCCTTGAACAACAAAATCAGATCTAGATCAAATTCGTGCACATTTGTGCAACAAATTAACGTTAGTGTCTCTTACCTCTTGGCACCCTTTTCCTCGTAGTAATGAGGAAAGGGTCACCAGTGCCGATCACCGTACCGAATTCTGAAGCCCACGTGTCGCCGTTGCAACACGCAAATGTTGCTGTAAGATAAATCGCAAGATGTCGAATTCAAATTTTTTCCATCCCAATATCCGTTGGCAAGCTCAAATATTGAAGACTAGAAAAAACTTTACACATCGAAGCAAAATTCGTGAATAGTTTTTGTTGAAGATGACAAGAGAACGACAACACTTTGTATCGTTCGACTAAGTCACACATCGTTATAAATTAAATCAGAGGGCAGTGAATCGCTCGTTCAGTTAGTGCATTTTTTCACATTTTAAATTAAATATTGATTATTTTACCCAATATCCCGATGGATAGCCATGAGCTTCGATAATCTTTGTCAAAGTCGATGGGTCGTTCTCCATATCCAACATCCAATAGATACAACACACCCAATTGTGCGGCCATCCCACCGTTACACAACACCTGCACCCAATTCCTCTGGCCACCTTCCTTAAACTCGGCTTCAAATTTTTTCTTTCGTGCTGACCGAAATTTTGTAGCTTTGGACGAAGTGATGAAAAACGTCATGATGGCCATCAAGTGAGCGAAATTCGAGAGCGTTAATATAAAACCCAGGAACAAACCTGTGTAAAAAAAAGAAATTGTATGAACAAAATTTTGTAATTTCTTAAGTTTATTCAATGATTGAGGCTCGTAAATTTTCAATCAAGTGACACCATAACGGTGTAACATCTATATAAAAAAAATGTATTGCCTTCAACATGAAGCTATGAAAATAAATAATTTGCATATTACACATTCTCAAAATATATAATCAGATTTTATAATATCAGGCAAAAATAAGAGTCAGCATTAGTTGTACAAGTGTAAACTAATATATCAATCGAAAGATAATAAATTACATAAATCATAAATACTTTTTGGTCTTTTATCATCTGAATTCTCTTCAATGACACTGTAAAATTAATGCAGATATAAACTACCAAACAATATAAGATAAATATCATGAGGAATTATGATCTGAAATAATGACAAATAATTGTCGTTGATGTTAATTACTGAACCAGAAAATATATACACAAGAGTGAAATTCAAAGCAGAAAAAGATAAGAAATAATTTTAATTAATTTTAATTCCATGATAGTCAGCATTTGTAGCTTTTTTGTTACATTTTGTAGAATTAATGTGTATGTGTGTGAACTTTATTCTATACTTTATTGTACTATAAAATTTTAGAATCGAAATTTTCATTACCGAAAAGTGCACCACTGATGTCTACAGATTTCCTACGGAAACCCCAAAAAGCGCACAAAAACGGTATCACAACCGCAGTCAACCATCTCCATGGTGAGATCACTGGATATCCTAAGATGAAAATACAATTTACCGAATATTGAAAATGTGAATATAGAAAATTTCTATTTAAATAAAATTGCAAGCCTGAAACGAGAATTCAAAAATAGAAATCATGGCATGATTTTTTTCTTTTTCTTTAAAATTCGATAGTTTATCCGATATTATGTGCCATCCGCTTTTTCCGAAAATATTCGCGGCTGTTTGGCGCAGCCATGACGTCATAAAGACATAGAGATAAAATTTCGGATTTAACATTCGGTCGCGTTGTTCGAGGCAGACTGTCAATTTGTAGCTGAATTTAAATAAATCAAGTTATACTGTATTTGACATGCTTAAGAAATCCTCTGCTGGAAAAATATTCAAATTTATATATTTAAAGATTATTATATATATAATTTTAACGATCATGCTCGCGTTCTGTTAACGCGATACATCACTCAATATCTATAAAAAATGATCTTTTTTACATATTTAATTTAATTAACTTGCCAACCAGAATGTATGAATATATGATTTTATCTTAAACATATACATGTGGTATTAAACATAACCATTGGATTCAAAATGCCATAGATTCATGTGCAGTTTATTTCAATTTAAAAGTCAAAGAGACATATTTATATTACATATTCAAAGTACGAAATCAGAATTTTATTCAATGTATAGTAAAAGAAATGTTCTTGCTCTATCAGACGGAACTTTGCACCTAAATTTAAAAAATTGGCGCTATGTATATTTATCACACCGCGCACACACATGCACGTTCATCAGGAGTTGTGCTCAGCGAATGTCATCGTATAATTTTATGATTATCTGTAACTGCGACGCTTCTACGAAAAATCTGTCTACGAAAAAATGTCTACGAAAAATCATCTATAAAAAATCACCTATAAAAAATCATCTATAAAAAAGCATTTATAAAAAATCTCAAATATCTTAAGTCAAAGACGATATATTTATTATTATTAAGTCGTTAACTTCTATGATTTATTCTTCCTTCCTTCAATATATGGCTCTGAGCTGATGGGAGTAGGTCCCGACATCATTCTTTTCGATAAAAAAGGTAAAAGAAAAACAAGGACAACATGACAGTGGGTTTTCCATACGTTGTCCTTGTTTTTCTTTTACCTTTTTTACCAAAAAATATGCGCATTTACAAGAACCACATCCAACCGCCACGGAAGCGAACACCAAACTTTTCTGTGATTTATATGTTCGTGACAACCTCGTTTACACCTCGTTTACATGTGGAAAGTCACCTTTACCGCTACTTTTATCGTACAGTGTGATGATAAACTTAATTAAATTATTCGTTATATCAAAAGCGTTATATAATAATATACACTCTAGAGACTCACGTTTTTAACTTCATCCCGAATTGAGAGAGAAATATATTCTAACCTAACAAAATTACTTCGATATATTTCAAGCTACATATTGTGCATATACAATACCTTCCGTAGAGTTCAAAGATTCTGGCGACAATATCGAGTAGGCCACATTCGCTATCCAAAAGATCATCGAAATTGGGATAGCACAAGCACTCACGAGCACCGGCATAAACACGTAAGAGCTCCGGTCTTCGCTATATTCGAAAGAAACCATGGCGAAGATCGTTAATTCGAATGTATACGGCTCATGAAAAATCGAAACAAAATATTGTTTTAGAAAGCGCAACGTTAAATATATATTCACTTCAGATGGCTTAGATCTATGCGATACAAAAGCGCGCGAATAACTAAACTATAAAGCTGCAACGTAACGTGTGTTAAAGGCAATGATGTCGCATCGATGCGCATGTGCGAGAATTGCACCGTCTCTGACATCACTGATCGAAGGTGCACCAAGAATGCATTTTCACGCTTTTTTTCGCTCGGACGGAGCGCCACAGCTGAAGTATAAGTGCAACGAGCGCCAAGATATGAGTTCAGAGTTTGGGAATACACTCGTATTGGACAAAACACGAGCAGAGATCCGTATACAATCGCCGTTTATTATTTCCTTACAAACATTTCTTCTTTTATTATTTCTGCTTTGTAACATAAAACAATAATATGACTCTTAGCGTAATTCTGTCTTGTCATGTTGCGTGCACTCAATTTTATTATACTTTACTCCATATGTGTCTATGCAATAGTAGGACACAAAAAGATTTTCGATGGAAATGGTGCAAGTCTTATGATAACGCCAAGAGGATTACACCGACAATATGTACAAAATGAACTTAATTAAATGCAATAACAATAAATGAAATATTGTATGAGGTTTGAGTAGTCAGTGTGTGACTACAGTCAGCCCCATATATTATATATACAACATATGAATATAATTACTAATGGTTACTAACGACGTTCGTTGCGCTATATTGATGCTGTCGTCGTACTGATTAATGTAAAGAATCATAATAAATTATAAATCTTTAGTTATAATCGCAACACGCGAAATGTTATCTTGTACATTAGGGCTGTCTAAATTAGCTTGTCGCAAGCGACGATCTTTTGCTTCCTTCCCTTTCTGTCTAACTCTTGTGTTCTGTTCACACTTCTCTGTTTAACTTTTGTACTGCCAAAAAAAAGGAAAAAAAAAACAATGACAAAGGAAAAGCGAGATGACTGCGATGCTTAATTAGACAGCTCTAATGTATGTCGTGAGCGATTCTATGGTTGCATGATTCTCAATATATATATATATATGTGTATATATATATATATATAATATATATCTCTAGAAAAATATTTCTATATGTTTACATATTAACAATAGTAAATATTAACAATAGCGTTGAGATGAATTTATGGATGAACGCAGTATTTAAATTAGAAATCACTTGTGGATTTTTGTCATTTATACTGATTTCTACTGCAAATTTTATACAGAAAGGAAACCTCGCGCAATGGAATTATAATTAATATCCAAGTAAATAATGAAATATAAATAACGTTATACTGAGCTTCTTTGACGATTGGAACAATCCAAAAGTTTAGCTTCGATTAGCGACGAAAAAAGTATAACACGATGTGGGCACATGTCTCATGAGACTAATAAGAATAAATTATCAATTATTGGGCAAGACGGATAAGTTTTACAAAATACATGTTATCAAAAGGTGATGTGTTCAAAAGATAAATCATTCAAGTAAATTGACAGTGTTGAAATAACGCGGAAAAGATAACGCGGGGTAACTTAAACGCGGCGCCTAGCAATGTTTTTACAATAAATTATGTGTTTATATATAATACAATCAAAAAACTGATGTATTTAAGTTGATGATATTTCAACATAATACGAATCCCGCGATCTTTTCCGATCAGACACGTTACGGACAGTAGATAAAATCACCTTATTGAATTGTACGAATTTCCCGATTCGTCCGTACATATTTTAATTTTATTTACGAACGTCTTGTAAAACGCAAATTTAGTTTACATTCCATTCTGCGTTACAGTCGGCATATCAGTAAATATTTATTCTCTTTCAGTATCTCTAGATATAAATATTTTATAATTGAAAGGAAATAAACTTACACTATGTACAAAAGTATTATATGAGAATTCAGACATATTAAAGATGGCTGCATTATCTTTACAACAGTCTCGAGATGTTCACTCTGAAGGGCAATGAATGCAGTTTTCTGAATGCTTATTCGAAGCTATCTGAAAGACTTGTCCTTGCGAATCACATTAGCAATACGAAAACATTCAAGTTTTCCGAATAAAAATGGGGAAACATCGCGAGTATAGTACGAGAGGGATTGTAAAATAAGGTCCTTACGTTAGCGGACTAAACCAAATCCTTTGTACTTGTCAGAACTCGTTTGAATCGACGAGTTTAAGCTTATACGGGATGTGTTCTTTCACAATCTCTTTCTTTATCTCTCTCTCTCTTTGAGCAGTATTTAAGGGAGTATTAGGCGCTTAAATTTAACTGAGATTTTATTGTAAATTTCATATATATATATATATAGAGAAATATAGAAATTTTTTTCTTTTTCCTTGTTTTCTTCAAAACTGTTACCGAAATGTTATCCTGCACTATTTCAATGTTTATATCCCCACGTAAATACCTTCCATACATTATTGAGAAATATGTATGCAGAGTATTCATCACAATCTCGACGAAAAATTATGAGTAAACAGTCGACAATTTCAAAGAATAAAGTAACTAGTTTTAACATATTATGATAGCGACTATAGTAGACTCCAGTCCATACTGCCTAAGAATCGTATGGTTATATATGACTCAATGGAAAATGAAATGGTAAACTTTTCTACAATTCTTACAAATACGTAGGTTCTCCGTTTAACTCGAGGGTTTCTGGAACTATATCTTCCGGATTTGCAGGTTCCGCAAATCCGCGCGCTACTAACTCGTCAGCGAGGGAAATTACCTGAAAATCACGTCAATCAATCAATGTGACGGAAGGAGAAGAAACAATCAGAGAAAAAGAGAAATGTGCAGAAACAAGTTTGTTACCTACCCCATATTTCGGGACATTATAATAAATATTCGTATAAACATTCGAATCAACATAACCTTCAACTTGGGCTTGACCAACAACCCCGAAGCAAATTTGAGCTATCACATGATAAGCTTCGTCCAACCACACACCTAGAATGCACGAACTGGGTAATATGGAACTGGGAATAAACGATCTCGTGTGCATAAAAAAATGTGTATTTCGGTAACACATAGTTACCATTTTTCGGCTGAATATGCGCTAAAAAGATTTCGATCGCTTGGAAAGGTAGACTCAGGTATTCTAGTCTGATGTCTCTTATTTGCGAGCTGCTAAACTCATAGTAACCACCGTGATCGAGCAGCCGCATTTTGTGCTTCTCTCCCGATGGGTCCGGTTTCTCCATCCTTACCCTGACCCATATGTCGAACCAATTTGCGACGTAAAACATGCCTCCTGAAACAATATGCAATGAAATATGTTGCAATATAAAGGTATGCCTGATCTTCGCGCAAAATTGCTCAAGGATCGAAATATTACATCACTTACTTGTTAGCACATTCGGCACTGACCATTCCATAGTGTTATACGCATATGTCATCTCCGCGTCTAAAAGTCGCAAGGAGGGGAACGTCGGATGTGTCGGAACTTGGACGAAAAGCCAGTTCGGCTTAACAATGTGTGACACGACAATGTCATTATTGACACCTTCCACCAAAAACATTTGCGACCATTGAGCTACCCAAGGCGCCTCCACAGCGATCACATCGGGCGTCGAGATCTCGGCTAGTGTCACCTCCGGGAACCTCTTCTCCGGGAATTTCTTTCTTATTAATTCAAGAGCAGTTTTGATCCCCTCCGCGTTGCCTTCTATCGAGCAGATCTTCTGATCAGTAAAGCCTGGATGATCGTTTACATATATCTGAACTTCCACCTTCGTACGGATACTGTGCAAGAAGCTACCGTGACGGCCGATCAATCTGCCCACCAGTTGTTGAGGTATAGCAAAGTAGTAAATAGTCTGCTCAACGTTGGTTTTTCTATATCCGTTAATGCTCCCACCTGAATAACAACACCACGTTAGTTAGTCCAACTCCTTGCAAATCGTGCAAAACGATAGAGTAGAGAAATATTTGATTTGATTTGATTTGATTTCCAGGTTGGGAGGTTCACGTCGATATCTCGGACCTGTTTCCGACGTATGTTTGTCGCATGAACATACCGGTTCACTTCTTCAGGGAGAAGAATAAATCTGAAATTGTTCCACGTTCACAAAACGTCGAGAACAAACGCGAGATGGACGCGGCACTCGATCGAATCGGAGCAGAAAGTCAAATCGAATAATATCTTAATAGCGATATCGATCTTTATCGAAGCACGCTTAACGATCTTTGCCGGTCGAAATGCGGAGAAACATGATAACCATCCCCCGATATACATAATTTTAATTGTACTGTACTCAACCCCAACACTCACCTTTCCCACTGTCTGTGCTTCCTTCCTCGCTCCTAGCTTCATCTATGATACTGCCTTCCAGCACTCCGGAAATCGGACTGTGATTCGCAGAGTCTCTTTCGTAGACCGTTTGTCCCGCGGTCGCGACGGTCTCTTCTTCAGAATGCTCCTTCTCGACCAATTGTTCGTTCGTTTCACAACCGAGTTCGACCGCGGTATCCTTCTGCTCGAACGACCCGGTCTCATTTTGCACGCTGCACCGTCCCTCTTCGGTGACGTCTTCGAATACCCTCGTGATGTCGTTGGCGAGCTCAAACTCAAAGGAGGACGTATTCCGTCTCTTAGCAATCGTCTCGAAGTAACTCGTGGTCGGATTGCTGCCTAGCTGTATGTCCGTCGTTGATTCAACTTCCGCACAAATCTGGCTGCTGCTGCTGCTGCTGCTGTCGCAGGACTGCGGTGGTAGTGACTTCCTGATCGGGATGTCCATACTCTCGCTAGCCTTCCTTGGGGCGCGAGCCGGCGCTTCCTGTTGCGTACAGCTGCTCGTCGAGGACTCGCCTGTCTCCTCGTTGGTAGAGTCATAGATATGCGTATTAGTCTCCTTCACGTAACTTGATATCATTTTGCCCTGGAAATTCAATTCCTCCATTCCACCAGGGTCAGCTCTGTGTATTCGACGACGTTTGTACCAAAAAAGACCGATGATCAAGGCCACCGCCGGGAACGTCCACTTTACTAGCTGCACATTCGTAGAGTACATGCTGCAAGTCCACTGTAGCTGCCGTTACCGGAAGTTTCTGTGTACTGCAAATCGACGTGCCAAGGATATCTAATCTCGAATTTTCAACGTACCTCTCAACGGTCGTTGCTATTCCGAAAAAAGTGTGACAATTGAAACAATTTAATCGTTTGCAAAATCTATCTTCAACATCTACGAGAAAGGCTACGATCAATTTTCTTCTATGGACGTTACAATATGACTGTTGTTACAGTTAATGCTACGTGAATAAATAACCACTTGCTGCTTATTATAGATTACATGCGGAACAGTGTAAGACAAGACGACACCTTGAGATGCCATCGAAGCATGTTTCTACATACGCGCGCAAGGGAAACACTCAACAATGTGAAATTTAAGGCCCACGAATTCAAGAGGAATGAATATCAACTCAAATAAAGATAAAACAGAGAATGTTGTATTAATCAAATGATAGTAACAAACAATAAAAATCTAATAATTTCAATAAAATACACGAGGCACGAGCGACGAGCGATAAGCAATTTAGTTAAGGTAAGGTTCGGCAGGAACAGTGGATTATACTAGCAGAAAAAGAAAAACATGATAAAGACGATGATGATAATAATAATAATAATAATAATAATAAGTAAATAGATCGCATGTTCGTTATTCAGTGCGACCGATCTGTATGCGAAAAATTGTAACAAAAATTCAACACACAATGGAAAACCTCGCCTCTCGGTAAGCGAGAGGCACATATCTTATATTGTGCATATATTTTAATCGCATGCAAAATAAATATGTCGAAATGATTAGGTACAAATGACATGCATATTTTATCGCACATACGTGACGCCGATCCCAGTTACCACAGAATGAAACTCGTGTCACGTATATAAAATTGAAATAAAATCGAAGTAAAACCGAACAGGTGCTGTGAACCAAGGTGTGTAGGGTTGCTTCAAAATATTTGCAAAAACGAAGCAGCACTCAAGCACACAAAGACCTTCACGACACTCGAGATATATACAACACAACAGCTACCGTATTTATCATGAAAATTCAGATAGGCGCAAGCCACGCCGAATAATTCGGCTGTCTATCTCCTGGATATTCTCTCTGATCTACCGATATTTCACATGTGTTTGAAAATTATACACGGCAAATCAGAAAGGGGAATGGAAAACAGCTGTCGGCTTTGCCGGACAGCGGATAAAAAACACAGCAGCGCCGGCGGCGCTCAAAAGCGCTCCAAGCTTTTTCGGGATTATGTCATCGAAATGCCGTGTCGTCGTTTTAACGTCGAGATTGTGACCACACAAAGCGCATGATGGTGCAACAATCTGCATGTGTATATTTATTAAAGACACAAACGATGATACCGTGGATTTAGATCGGATTGTTCCGGATTGCTATTACTCACAGCAACGTAATATCGGGCGATCCATGTCCGAATGTTTCCAGCTGGCTGCGATAATAAACGAATTGCTCCTCAAGGATTCGGATTATTCTTTGAAAATCGTCGAGGAACACCCAAACGCAGTCACTTGGCGAAGTTTCGAAGCGAGTTTAGGGCAACATACGTATATATAGGAAATTAATTGGTAGATTGCGCGAACGACCGCGTATATCGAAGTTCTCTCTCTCTCTGTTTCTCTGCGGCTGAAGCTATACTGTACTACTACCACGGCTCCGAGAATTTTCAACACGTGGTAATGCCGAGAAGACCAGTCCGACTGGAACCGCTCGCCGGTTACGCAGGCGCGGCCACGTAAAGTGGTATTCATACCGTGATCGAGATCTTCGATAAATTTACCGAGAGCTGCGACGCAAAAGTGGCGCGCGAGTGGACTTTCTATTCTAATTGCCTCGCGAGCCGAGAGCAACAAAATATCGCACCGGGAGAAATACCGGGAGAATTGGTCTTGGAGGATTTTTCTCATCGGAAAGATCTGGTTTACATTTTCGTCGGTCGGCTTCTCCGCGTTATCGCGACAATGAATTACTCTCAAGGACGACGTAGAACGTCACTGCACTTCTGGCTCGCTTAGAAAACAGTTATCACGCTCCAAGGTGGTCTAGCATGCTCGTATCACACACTTATCGGCCTACACGCGCAACAAAGTACATAACCGCAATGTTACAGCGAACTACACTGTCGCGATAAAATTGAATGAATATTCGTGACACGCTGTTGATAAGAAATCTAATTTTCCGTATACATTTGCACGGGGAAATCTCGAACGGCGACGAGGTGAGCGAGTACGACGTTAACAGTAGATAGTTTATTTACTTCAAGAAAACAATGCTAAGAGGCCCCCCCCCCCCTCCCTCGTGCAGCTTCAATTTTCCTGCGGAGTAAGATAACGCGATACCATTGATCATGGACCAGTTATATTACGGTATACTATACTCTGCTACACTACTATACTACAGTTACATACTATGAAGAATAGAAAAGAAGATGGTAAAAAGGAGGAGAAAAGAAAAGTGAAAATGATTGATGTTAAATCGATACCAAGAGGATAATTTATTTGCTTGGAGAATTTGCCCATATGCATTTTTCCTTTCTATTTTTCGTTCTAATTCTTCTGAATTGACAAAATTTTTCATTATTAAGTGTGTCGATATTTTCAATACCTTCCGATTTTCTCTCACTCCACCGTCCTCTCTATCACCCACTCTCAAGCATAGCGAAAATAGACCGAGTTCTACCTGATCCCATTGTTCTGATGACTGGACTAAAAAGGCACCGTACCGGTTACGGATTCGATTTACTTAAAATTTGTGAAAATTTCTTTCCATTATAAACGCGGGCCATTATCTTTCTGCTTTCGACTATGATATACTTTTCAGAAGAGAAACTGAACAAAATCGTCTAGAAATGAATTAATGAAAAACAATAATTTCTAGTTATATTTTGCATATTTGAAGACTAATATCGAAAAATAACTCATCTATGAATCTATAATTATTTATTATCTACTATTCGATACCAAAGTTATTTTTATATTACACGTGAGACACCGATGAAGTAACCAATTTCATTAAAACTCAAGCTAAAAACATCAGAAGAAAGGGCTAAACAAGAAAGATCATGATAACCTGATAAATCAATATATCCTCAAATTTATTCGATCCTAATTTCTTACACATTGTTTAAATATTAAGCGAAGAAGATATAAGCGTGTCACTAAATATAGTTTCAACGCAATTAGCTATTAAAAAAAATCTGACATAAATATTTCCTTGCAAAGAAGACACTGTTTTCTTCAGGCTGTTATATTCTTATCGCAATTATCTTGATTAATAACATTAGAAGCGAAAGAATACTCAACATTCCAGGAATTTTTTTTGTTTCAATAATCAACAAACGAATAGCTGTAAATTTATCGTGACAAACTCGTGCAATAAAAATTCAGGTTGTCAACGTCTATTTGATTATTTAGCTATCTATTGACTATTGAAGCAAAAGAAACATTTCTACATTACTTTACAACCGATAAAATCGGCTCCTCAACTGATAAAAATACCACTTCATGGGCACATCTTTTTGTCTCAATGTATACTTTGCATAAATAATAAGCGTGCATTTTATCATCAAATTGTTGCTAATGCAATGTTTAGCCATTTACATACTGTGTCACTTTTTTAGAAGATAAGACAGCCAAGAGGGAGTTGTGTTATCGGAAGGCATTATACGTATCACATACTGTTATCTCACATATAGGTTATCTTTCATTCATTGGCATTTATAATTATACAATTCGCGTGCATTTCGATATTTATTGGCATTTTATACTTAAGATTAGAAAGAATATTATAATATATAGAGATAAAAACGAAGTTGACTACAAAGGGCTTCTCTCCTCTCCATTCTGACTATCTCGAACCTTCTACTGTTGTAACCAAGTCTATTGTTAGACGAACATATGCGAAATTGGGATTCGCACGAGCGCAATTTTAGCTACGGAACGGAAACATGGGGGGGAAAGCTATGAGGAGGAACATGTAACACACACAATATCGGTGATGTGTAACGATTCAACAGTTACGAGAAGCAGCTGGGAGATAAATGTAATTGAAGGATAAACATATGAATGGCTTCACATGTGTATCGGGCATGGAGAGGGCACCTCGACACTACAATTGGTTAAAGACGAGGTGTGAGAAACACAGTTTTACGAGAGTAACCGTTCCCAGAATCCACGCCACTTATCGATCCCCGTGGACCTTCGGTTGCGCACTCGTATCTGTCCATCATTAATTACATCTTACTGTTATACTTTGTCGCGTATCTACCGAAAACTGTGAATAGTTAACAAAGGCGGCCGCCGCGTCGTCACGCCAAGCAATATACGAGGCGGCCGGATTATCGGACTTACCGATGTCGTTAACAATCCAGCAGGCTGCAATCGGCTCACAATCGATGGTACACTTCAGATGAATGCTACCGAGAGAATTCCCGTTATACCGAATGAACAACTTGCTGCAAAATTTCAAACGAACGTTCGCCACGTGATGCCGATGTTGATCCCTCGTGTATAATGATACAATATGGCAACTCGGCTTCTTGATCGCGGCATGTCTGCCTTCGAACTTGACGATGAGTAGAGCGGAAACAAACTGAGCGAAGGACGGCAGGCACATCGTCCAGATGGCGTTAGTCCCTCTCCAGATGGAAGGAATCTTCAACGATGTTCCACATTCTGCTGAGACTTGAGAATGGACTTGACGCCAAGCAACATCAACATCTCTCTATTCTATTTCGATGAAAAACTACAGCTTTTAAGGTTGATCGGAAGATTCATGATGTACTTTAAAATCATTGAATTTTCGCCCAAATAATGGACAATATTTAGTCTAATTTTATATTTCAAATTGTTTCAATTTCATCTTCAGACAAATGAACGACGTTTTACGTTCCGGGATAAACTGTGTATGATTTTCAATATAATTTTAAGCGCACCCTGCTGTGTGTATTTTTAACGCACCCTGCTGTGTGTATTTTCGTCGTCAAATGCAAATTTGCCAATTCTAATTGTCAAATTACAGTTTGATAACTTGGTCTCGCGTGTGAATTAAAAGTCTGCAGCTTTCGCGTGCCACCGTTAGATGGCGCAAGGTAAGCCGTACATAGTGAAAACGCCGTGAAAGTTTAGTTGCAAAAATCTCTATTACGAGTCGCCACTACGTCTATCTCGAGGAGTCGAAGAGTTGCAGTGCGGTTTAAGGAGGAAGTTTGTTGATACGGAGACCTTTCCTCTCCAAATAACACGGCTCAGCGACGGACGGACGATCTTTTACCTTCAGATAGTACGGTACAACGTTGATACAGAAGTTATTCCTGAAGGCAGGCAACACGAATCTTGCGCAGACGACTCGCAACGGGTCCAATAATCTCTAGTGTACCATTCAGAGGTATGTCTGCTTGATAAATCATCTTGTGCAGTTGTATTTTGCACAGTTACCACAGTTAAAAATAATTTCTCGTATTACCGAGAAACTACAATTGGTTGGCGCAATGTTTCTCCGTTCGATGTAAGATGTCGTATTAACGATACCGAGCTCTCTCTCTCTCTCTCTCTCTCTCTCTCTTTCTTCTTTACTATCTTAAGCGTGCACGCAGTGCTCACACCGCGCCAAATTATCCTACGCGATAATATTTACTTGTACCATCAGAATTATCAATATTTCTTGTTTCTTCTACTTTTTTTAACAGATTCATATATTTAATTATTTATCGCGTTAATGAGCTGACTTTTAATTTACATGCTCAAAGTCGATAATATATTTATCTTATATTTATTACATGACAAAATGGGACAAGTATAATATAAATATTCGCAAAATACCTTGTTGAAAAATATATGCGACACGTCATGTGTCACATATGTCATACCGACGATACTGTCCAAGTGTATACATAGTTATTTCCCATCCTATCTGACGCGTTGATAAAAATGGCAAAATAACAATTAAACAGAAAATGTGACACAATTAAACAGAATTAAACAGAAAATTACTAATTAATTAAACAGAGAATTAAACAGAAAATGTGACAGAAGAGCGATTTTAAGAAGAAAGAATAACAAAAGACACGTGCCGCGCGCGCGCGCGCGTCGTGTGCGTTCATTTAAATAACAAAACTGGAATCGACGAGGGAGAGAGCATTCGGCTTAACCGGGCGTTACGTTGGCCTGGGGAGAAGGCGAGGAGGGATGCACGGAAATATCTATTGGTCTAGGACTCGAAGACCTTCGAGTAATGCACGGGGTCGTTTGATCTGGATGCGGGGCGTCGGGACGCAAGGTTACAGCGGTCGTCGGGTCAGCAACACCACGGCCGTCCCTCCCGCTTTTCCCTTTCCACCCTGGCTGCCATCCCTCGTCCTCCCTCCCTGCCGCGGCAGCCCTCCGCAGCTCGATATATGTCTGCCCTTCCTTCCTAACCCTCCTTCCTCACTCGCCGACCGAGTGAGGAAGAGAGACCCCGAGCGAGCGGCGAGGGAACCGAGACGAGGAGGGAAAACGAGCTGCCGCCCTTCCCTATACGTTTCCTTCGCTCTCTGTTCTTTATTTGTCGTCGCACTGGCTAGTATCGGGGCGTGATATCTTGGCGAGTCTACCGAGATTCTTATTAACAGTTATCGCGATAAGGAATCTCGCTCGTTTGTTGTCTCGGCGCGTCACAGCTTTCCCCGAGCTTTCAGGTGAAAAGAAAGGGATCGCGTCACACACACACACACACACACACACACACACACACTCGATCACCGTAGTCGGCTGTCACGGTGTGACCGCTTCCGCTCAACGTCGATCTCGTGTGTCCATTGTCTTCGTATGAAATTATTCCTGAACATTCGACCCCCGTCGTCATCGGATGACCCTGAATTAAAAGTTTATCGCAATCGTCTCCGATTCGTACCTTTCCAAAAGGTAATCACGATTGACTCTCGCGCCGAGTAGGATAATTGGAATAATTAGCCTGCCCTATTCGTGATAATTATATTAAATGATCGTTGCTATGGGCAGCATGATGAAATGAAAACAGTGGTCGGCGTCACCCCTTCGATATCGTCGCATCATTTTTTTATAACGCCGCCCTTCCATCGCGATACTTCACCACCGCTTGCACAGACCAATGCGGTAGTCGAGTCGCTTGCAAACAGCTCGATGGAGGGGGTGTCTGGGTCACCCCCTTTCACGTTAGTCTGTCTGTCTGTCTGTCTGTCTGGCTGGCTGACTGGCTGGCTGGCTGGCTGGCTGGCTGGCTGGCTGGCTGGCTACTTTCCTGGGGTTCGCAACCCCTATTTGCCAAACCTGCTGTTATACCAACCATGACACTGAAACGCACCGATTGTTTATGCACACCAAGTCTCGCCTGCGATCGCTTCATATTTCTTGCCTCATTAACCAGCTCACTTCGTTCGCAAATTAATTGAATCTTCCCCGCGCCGTTCTTCTTCTTTTTCTTCTCGTTAAGGGAGGAAGGGAGGATGACTTCCGACATTGACACGATTCACGTTGATTTCGAATAACAAGATTTCGAGTATCGCGTATCGCACTTTGCTGCCGACGATTCTTTCACGTGTCGTAATATATAAGTATCTCCGTTATACGTTTAGCAATCATTAATCGCCACCTGAGAACGAAAGGGAAATCCGTGAAAAGTGGTCGCTTTCGTGCCGATCATTTCGCGCGCGCGCGCGCGCGCTCTTTCTCTCTAATAATATCTATTAATTTTAATTAGCGGAGAAAGTGCGAAACGCAGCAACTCCGAGACGTTACGCTGCGGAGCATCGCGATGGCATTATATCCCGATTACCGATCTCTTAGTCGCGTGACATCATACATCTACGGCGATAAACACGCGAACATGGTTGCGTTGCTCGCTCGCCCGTAATTGCTCGTTGACTTGATGGAATAACGCGTGTTTTCAAACTCGTCTATCTCGGCGCGAACGAATCGCTCGTGCATTTCAGTGCGGCACAGCCGCGAGATTGTATGCAGCTCAATTTCGAAATCGCCCGAGATCTCTAATCGCCAGCCGTGAAACGCAAGAAATAAATGGAAGAACGACCGGCGATACCGGCGATACGTGGGCGCGCGGTGCAGGTTGATGTTTTTCACGAATGGATGAACGATATCGTGTTTATCGTGCTTGGGCGGTGCAACGGTTTATCAAGCAGACAGGGTTTTGCACCCTCGTTCTATCGACTATAGCGTAGGGTTCTAGAAGCAGCCACAGCTACCCGCCGCTGGAGGGAGAATCGTCTGCTGGAGGGGGTGTCTGGGTCAATCCCCTCCAGTCTGGGGGTTCGCAAACCCAAACGCATTTCCCGGGGTTCGCAAATCCGTACGGCGTGCGGCGTTACGGCTGGAGGTCCCATGACACATTTTCGATCGCCCGCGACGTTCCGCCGAGGGAACGTGCCGGTGTAAAATATTAACAGGTTCCAAATCCGCTGCAATAGTTGATACGACACAGATTAATACGACTGTTTCTTCTTCTTCTCACCGACGACT
Source organism: Harpegnathos saltator (assembly GCF_003227715.2). Lineage (NCBI taxonomy): Eukaryota > Metazoa > Arthropoda > Insecta > Hymenoptera > Formicidae > Harpegnathos > Harpegnathos saltator. The sequence goes on from NW_020230483.1 coordinate 594,834, forward strand.
CTCTTCTATTCGCGATACCAGAAAAGAGGAACATTCAGTCATCATCATTGTCATACTCCTCGGTCATAATCCTCGAAAAATTACAAAACAAACTAGATACTGAACCAACTGAATACGAAGAAACAGACTCGCCAAGGGTGTTCGACGGCCGCGATTCTTCGCGGGTCTCTCTGAACACGCCTGAACACAGAGACGAGCGCGCGAAACGCGTCTAATTAGCCGCGGAGACTGTCTCTGACCGACGTGAAAAGGCGCGTTGCTCGCCTCCCTAACGGCACAGATGTCCAGAGTACTTGTCTTAAGAACGTCCCGGGGACGTTTCTTCATCCTCGGGACGTCCGTAGAAGGAGAACGTCTCCAGGAGACAACGTGCTGTCTGGGCTGGGATCTTTCGTCACGAGCGAGTGAGTCGTCCTGTGGGCGAGTTTTCCTGGAAAGCCTGCGGACATTTGTATCGGACATATCGGAAACACACGCGGCTGCTCGGGCCGCGTCGGCGTATGCACAGTAAGTGGCCGGGCCATCACCTACGTACGCGCATAATGCACGCGCTCGGCGGCTCGGCGCGCTTTGCAAGTAATAAAACTCGACGAAAATGAGCCGACGAGCATAAAAGTGGCACAATTGGTTCAGTGGGGCGGTGCCCCTGCGGCCTTGGCTCGGGACAGTGAACCCCGTGGCCATGCGAAACGCGTGCAGCCCGCGAGTGCAGCGCGCACAGTGTCCCATGCACTCCCTCCCGAGTGCCGAGTGCCGAGCGCGCCGAGCCCTCTTCCCTCTCTTCGGCCGCGCGGACGCGGACTTTTTCCCTTTCTTCGCCCCGCGCTGCACCCGTTTTGCACATATGCAACGTCCACTCTCTCGGGCGTTTCACTCGCCGTAATGCTGCCAGGGCCGGTGAAATAGCAGTGCGCGCGAGCAGACATTGGCCCGCATCCGCGCCAACTCGCGCCGACGACGGCGACTCTCTTTCCCCGGTGACCGGTCCCCGTCACCGGCATCGCTCATTCTTACCTGTCCCCCCCCTCCCTCCCCCCTCGTCTCCATGACCCCTCGCACGTACTGTCCTCGTTCTAACTTTTAATCTCTTAGGCAAACTAATTAGGCGAACTGCGAGGAAGGTTTCCGCTTTCCGTTTCTTCGGCAGAAAGCCGAAGTGTATCTTCTCGCGAACGACGAGGCTGCCCTATGTCGAGACACAGGTGCGAACTCTCTTCCGTCGTCTAGCATTGACCGTGACTCCAACATTGTGCGCAAGCGAGCACGCAAAGTCGGAGAGATTAGAGAATGAATTTTCCTCGTTGTTACTTGTACCGACGACGATTCTTTTTGCGACGTCTCCGCAACCTTGAGGAGATCTCACGATGTCCGCGAAGCGAAGTAAGAAACAGTGTCGCTTCGCGAGGACTGTCAGGGTCAGGGGGCAGGAGGCCGGCTCCGGGCTCGGGGTTGATTGGAAATCGGTAGCGGATACGTGTCTCGATCGCGGAGGTGCATTAGCCATCCCTGGAAGCTGGTAGGCACGTACGCACGATGCGCCTGGATGCGCGTGTATGCGCGAGCGTTGGCCACGCTCTACAAAGCCGACGAGCGAGCTAGCAGCGAGCGGAGAACGTTCACCCTGCCTGGTGCATCGGCCCTTCGCAGCGTCTCTCAAACGTAAGCAAACTCGTGAACCGACGCCCGAGGGTGAGGGTCTCTGGGTGAGGTCGCCGAACACCTCAGGTCAGCCGTACCGACGCAAGAGCGCGTCCTTCGATCCGTGGCGTCGTCGCCACGACGACTGAAGCTTTCGGACTCGATGGGAGTACTAGGAGTCTAGGACGACGCAGCTCGGACACGACGATTCAAGAACGATTCCAATCCTTCGATCGAGATTCTGGAATCTCAGCGGTCTCTTCTCTCCACCTGTCTCGTGTCACGTGTCCTCAGAGCGAGGATCGCTAGACCTCGAGTGAACTTCGTGATCAGATATCCCAGGGTCCCAAGTGGGTAGAATTAGGTCACCTGTGTCACCTGATCAGAGATCCGCGGAATCCGCGGAAGGCTACCCAGAGGAGACCCAAGGACCCATGGGCGATATAGGGCGGGACCAAGGAGAGAAATCTCCTCGTGGGCGCGCATCGCAACGAGACGGATCGGTGCAGCATCGCGGACTCGCGGTGCCATCCCGATCCCGGTGGCCGATCGAGCGCATCCCTTCGGGGCATGATCGAGAGAGAGAGAGAGAGAGAGAGAGAGAGAGAGAGAGAGAGAGAGAGAGAGAGAGAGAGAGAGAGAGAGAGAGCGGCCCTCGCATTTCTTCCTCGGCCGCTCTCTCGCTCTTTCCTGGCCGCTTCCAGTCTTTCTCCCGGCTTTCTCCGTCTCTTGCCCTCTCCTTCGCCCTCGCCCTCGCCCTCGCCGCGCCGCAGCTGTTCTCGCGCGCGGCGCGGCGCGGCGCGCGTCTTCGCGCGCTGCGTTGGGCATTGCACTCGGCGCTTCTCGAGGGCGGTCTCTCGGGTTGATGCACGCGGAATGCAGCCGAAGGCGGCCGATGCGCAGCGAGGATGCACGAGCGCGAGCTACCAAGCGACGCGCTTGCAGCTGCAACGGTCATCGGGTTCGATGCACTCTCGCGCGCACCGCCCAGGGTCTGTGCATGCACGATTCTGCACGAATGACTCAGCCGGCCCGGCGCACGAGGAGTACGACCTTGACCCGGCTGCACGTAGGTGCATCGTACCTTCGCGCAATGCCCAGAACAAAATATGTCGCCGGCCGAGTCCGCGAATTTCGTTGCACCGCGCGCTCCCCCCCCCCCCCCCCCGCTCTGCGCGTTCCGCCTTGCGCTCCCGCCGCTACTTTGCAACGTGCACTGCACTGCACACACGCTTACATTTTAAACGACCGACCTGGTTTTTACCGTTAATTACCGCGTAAAGTCCCTCCTCGGTGCCTCCGCGCTTTTGGTAACGGTGATAAGCGGTGATCAATGAGTCACGGTCAAGGAGGAGAGTAGACGACGACGGAGGAGGACGAGGACGCCGGCGCGAGGAGACGCGCATCGCGCGATATCAATTTTCCCGAAGAATGCACGCCTCAATCATTCGATACGATACCGTTGCGAATAAACGGTGCAGATACAACGACGCGTAACACTCGCGTACTCGCGTATATTGTCACGTTATCACGCTCACGGAGGTAGCCGTGTCAGAGAGCGCTGGATGCGCTCTCGCGTGACCTTCGCAGGAGACGGACGACGAGCGGAGTACAATGACACCCGTCGCACGACCCATTACGAAAACGTAGTATCACGAGGAGTCGCGCGATTCTCGAGCGATGTGCGCGATGCGCGCGTAAATAAACGCTGTGGGTCAACTGTGCGCGTATTACGCGCATAATTTCACTTTGCCGGTTCCTCATCCTCCGGAAAGAAGTCGCACACACGCGCCGCGGCCGGCGACGACGGTATCCTTCCGCGGCCCAAGGACTCGCATTATTGAAGTTAATTTACGTTCGCATGCATAGTTCAAAGTGTGTTGTCCCCAACGTGGTCGGGTTCAACGACTGCCGGACGAGAGCGAGACAAAGGCTGTGAAAGGCCCTACCTCCTCAGGGTATCTTTATAGAACACACAGTGTCATCGACACGCCACGGGGTGTATCCATTGTAAAGGTCAACGCATCTATTGCGGATAACCTCATCGACCATCGCGCGTCCGTCAATCACGAAATGTTTAATTCGCGAGCGTTCGCCGTGCCGATGCGCTCGCGATTACAAACCCGGCCTCGCGCTCGCTGCTTGCGCGCGCGCGCGCGCGCGCGCGACCATGTCGCTCGTTCTGGTTATCCTTGATCGCGTTCGTGATACGTTTTGCAAATTTCCCAGAGATCCTACGAGATCTTCGAGAGGCTACCTTCTTCTCTCTCGAGGGTTTCGGCCGCGGAGCGATGGCGGCGGCTGCATTAAATCCCTATCGGAGGTCCTCGCAGATCCTTCCGTTCTACGTATTCCAATCTTACTTCGCGATCCTTTCGCCCTACGAAAGGACTTTTGCGTCCTGTGCGACCTGAACGTGGCTAGGTTCGGCTAGGTACACGGGTAGGGTACGATATCTCTTTTCTACGATACGCGATGATTCATATGGTTTCTACCAGATTCGCAGATGATGATTACCTATCGATGGCCTAGGTGCGTTTCCTAAATTCCTGCGCAGGAAGTCGAAGACTCGAAGACACTCTCTTGCATCCGTGCGATGCAGACGCACGGATGCATCGCGCAGATGCAGATGCAGAGGATGCGTGGCTCGATTTGCTCCTCCTCCGTATACCATGGCCATGTCGCGATGTCGCGCGTCGCGCGAGAAGGAAGGTTATCGGCATACATCGTCAGCGTCTTTTTTTCGGTTTTCCTTCGAGCGTGTATTTATATATCAGTGAGGGGATGTATTTCGGTCCATGGAAGTTGCAGCCACCACGCGATGGCGACGCGCTTTTAACCTTGAACTGATGAACGAAAGCAGCCACGACGATCGGACCGTGATGTGTCCTGGGCTATTTCTGGAACGTCACCCTGGAGGACGACGCATCTCGCGTCGTTGATTTCGTGTGTTCTCGTCTAACTTTACTCTTAATCGAGCGCTTTCATTCGTTTATCTCTCGAGACTCGAGATTTTTCCAGACTCCCCTCTCCCTTCTTTCCCCTTAGCAGCGAGCAGCCGCGGCCGGTGTATCCGATAAATGTTGATACGATAAAAATGAGAGTCGATTGTTTCTCAGCCTCACAACGGCGTCCTTGCTGCGCTCAAGTTAACATGTATGTATGTTATAACAAGTTACAATGGTGAGAGATCACGAGGGCAATGTGGCTTCATGGTTAGCCGTACAATTACGGAGGAACGTTATATCGGCCGTCTTATCTTATTGCGGCATTTTTGTGGTCGCGCGCATTCTACTGTCCGAGTGCAACGTATACATACATATCTACGCCGGGGAGACGCAAACAGCGAGATTCTTCCAAGAGTGCACGACCTGCCTGGCTAGATACCGCGGCTTAACTTTGCGCACGCTGCCTTTGTTCACGAGGGCGACACCCTTTGCGCGTGGAGCGTTAGTCTCCTTTCCCTTTCGCTGCGACGCCTAATCGACGCCTTTCCGATATATCGATGCAAATATATCGATGATTCGAGAAATCTTCGAGAAATTCGACGCATTCGAAGGTTAGGTCGCGCAACACGGAGAAAAAGAGCTCGCATCAGAAATTCGTCACATATCGCAAGCGTGCCGCGCATAACCGAAACGTATAGGGGTCTTTGAATTCTCACGATCGAGAAACTTACGACTCTGCGTGAAACTGAAAACTCCAAAGACACCGAGACCCCCGATGATGAGAGATAGATATCCGATCGCCGGTCGCACGAGAAGAACGCGAGGAGAATCGGTGACTCGAGTAACGCCAACCCGCGTTATTTCCCCCGGGCGGCTGCTCTCCTCCGCCTGTTATTAACGAGTCGCCGGGTGAGATGCGGCGGCGCCAATGCGGAAAAACATTCGTCGACAATGTCTACGGCGAGAGCTGATTTCATTTTGGAACGGGGGCATTGGTGCCATCCCGGCTGCCGCAGCATCCAATGTCGCAAGAAAAGTCTTCGCGTGCGAGCGATTCTTGGCACGGATACAGGAGAGTTGAACGCACCGTCTAATTTTATGTGCATCCGCGCGACGCGGTGTTTTCTTCTAGGTCTAGAGCAATCGCGTATCGCGCGTCCACGCGATGTCAGACCCTTAACATTTAGACGATTAGAAGGGCAGGAGACACGCGTTTCAGAATCGCGTCCAGATATCGCGCGTGACGCTCATCATCATTCGTACGATACAATGCGCGCGATTGTCTTCTTTTTGAGCACAAAGCGAAGGGATTTTTCTGTTTGTCTGTGTGGTAATATAAACATTTTTCTTGTTCGATTTAACGCGCGATTGTGCGCGCTGACGATTTTTCTAACCGTGTCGTCGGAGAGAGCGGAAGAAGATCCAAGGATACGAGACGCAGGAGCGAAGCTCAAACGAAGCTCGCGCAATCGCAATGGCATATCCTATCCCCGTATCTTTTGGCTGCAGCTACGCGCCACTTTCTAGCGGAGAAATGAAGGGCGGGGTTCGTCGGGGGGGGGGGGGGTGTGAAGAGACGACGAGACGAGACGAGAGATGAAAGGGAGCCTTTGAATAACAATGTCTTTGTCTTTGTGTCTCCCCCTTCCCCCCCCCTCCCTCTCCCCGTGCGTCATTGCATTCGGGAGAACAATCATCCCTATTGGCGCATCTCTCCCCATCAACCACCCGTCGTCAGTCGTTCCTCGTCTGTTGCTTCCGCGGGTGGAGAGGTCGCGCGTAATTACCGCGTACCGTCGAAAAAAGAAATAATCAGGACACTACCGGTTTGCAATTAACACCGATCCTAATGGCTGCTTCGAGATAGTTCCGTTAACATTCCGATTCCGTCCGGTGCCACACCGCATCAAGGCGTCAAGAAGCGTCACAAAGCGTTTCTCTTATCCGGTTTTCGGGAGCGAGGGCCGAGGGCGAAAAATAATCCCCGATGCATTCGTTATTTGTCAGACCGCCAGGCGGTCTCGTCGTCTCGTCCGCACACACAGTCGAAGGCGCGACAGAGGTCGCGTCCGAGCGCGTGGAAGTCGCCTCCCCACGGCCGAGAGCCCTCGTCTGGCTTCTGCAAGGAGGTTGTGGGGTAGGGAAGGTAGGAGGTTGAGGTCGTCGGCGCTCGCGGGAACGAGGCATTGACCTCCAGTGAGTTAGGATGTCTGCCGGTATTGATTCGGCGGCGATGCAGCGCGGACTCGGGGGCGGCGAAACGGGAATACGGGAATACCGGGACGCCGCGCCGGGTAGGAAGGGCGCGACGGCAGGGAGGGCTGACGCCCCGGAGGGACGACATTCGGTTAGGCGGAAGGGGGCCCGGGAACCCGGAGGACCAAGGGGCTGGCGTCGGGAGGGTGGCAAGGCTCCCCGGAACGAGAGGGGCTCTCGCGGGCAGGGACGAGAGAGCAGAGGGAGAGACGGAGAAGGAGGATGCTATGTACTGGGGCAAACTTTCCTCTCTCGCTCTTCCGCCGTAACCCCCTCGTCGTTGCCCGACTGGCATGAGCAAAAAGAGCCACGAGTTCGCAGACAGGGCGGTTGCCAACCTGGAAGACCCATTAACCCTTTGAGCCGAGCTCCTTTGTTCGTCGACATCTTTTTTCTCTTTTTTCGACATCTTTAGGCTAAAAAGCTCACTCGCCGGAATATCGCCCCGGCGAAGGGTGGCCTCAACGCGACATCTTTTTTTTTTTTTTTTCCGGGAAATTCTCGACTGGTTATATTTGACAAATACGTTGACGGAAGTGATATGCCGTTTGATCGCGCGCGCGCGAACTTGCTCTGCAATCCATTGTCAAACGTTTATTCAAATTACTCGTTAGCCGATAATATATGTAAGCGGATTGTTTTAAAATTACATCGATTCCGAGCCACGAGTCAAAGTCGCCAGACGTTGATATTGCGCCCCGGGGGCGCAGTGACGCGGCGCGGCGCGACACGACGCGACGCGACGCGACGCTTGTTCCGTATATGCGCGACGGGGTGGAGGTAGCTTGCGAGGAAGTGGCGCAACGGGGAGGATATCGGTGGAGTGTCCGGGCATGGAGGACGAAATTCTGCAGACAGGATGGCGGCACTGGGGCGAACTTTCGCTCTCTCGCACCACAGTGCCACTATGCCACTGCCACGTCCTGAGATGTGTTGGCTCGCTCTGACTATCTAATGTCGTTTTAGGCATTGTTCAGAGAGAAATTGGGTTTCTCGAAAATAATCAGACTGCAGACATTTTTTATTCTACGTCACTACGTCACGTGTTTGCCTTTCCGATTGTTTGACGTTTAAAATATACATACGCGCGGAGAGAGCGCCTGTGGCGTAGAAAAAATAATATATATATATATATATATATATATATAATTATTTCTCTCATACTGCGTACACCTGCGTGAAATCAGTCGTCTTTTACTCGCAATTTAAAATTGATTTTTCCTTTACTTGCTTCGGTAAGTAAGAGATAAATATTTATTGACGTATTGAAACGTATTGTATTGTTGACTGATCTTTCGAGATATGTTATGTTGCGCTTTTACACAAGAGTTTCTAACTTTCAGGTCTCGATCAGGTAAATTCGCCAGGCGCCATTATTCGATAACGACGATAACGTGATGCGTGCATGCAACGTTCGTTTCGCGTGCACGCAATGTTCAGGGGCTTTGGCCAGCTGCTGGTCTACACAGTCACGAGGTCATTAAGCTTCAGGGGCATTGGCCAGCAGTAGCCATTTTCGAATGCATCCCCCTGCAACCGCATGACGGGCACGAAAGTCCAATTTTCTTTTGTATAATTCCTCGCATGCGCGTGCAGGTATGTATGCGCGAGAGATTTTTTTATCGCGGCGTGAAATAAGCTCATCATTTATTCCGAAAGAATTCGATTGAATCAGACCGCAATATTTAATAGCTTATTACGTGTACAATGTATTCCAGTGAAATCATCCCTTTCTCAGCCGCGGACTCTTCGCTCGTTAATCTCATGTCAAAATCATATAGATCTTTAAATTACTCTTTCGGTTGAATGGTTAACTCGTTAACGACGAATGCGTTAACTCGTGAACTCGATTTCTTTTTTCGTTCAATCTTTCTCACGTATGAGAAGTAATCTTTAAGGCGACATGAAATTGCAACGGCTACGAGAGTCATTGCGATGCAACGACGAAATAATAATGCATTGGAAAATTTTATAGGACTCGGCAGACAACGGCTAAGGGCCACGTAATGTATTCCCTCGAAGCCCGAAGACAATGTACCTCCCACGCATTGCTCATATAATCCTACGCTTCTTCCTACCACAGTAACAAGGCGTCGATTCACGGTCACGGCTTATTCCAGACAACGATCCGTCTAGACAGACACCCTCCACCCAGAAACCTACCATCTTTTCCCTCCAGCCTCGGGCTTCGTCGGCTACGTCTTCGCTACGTGTGGATGCATTCGCGTATCATCGACCCCTCGTCGCCGGCTATATAACCCCCCTCCCTCACCCTTGTCACTACATTATTATCCGATTTCCGGAGAATCCGCGATCCGAGATCAAATCGAACACGCGCAAGTATTTCTCGCTGTTCAAGTTCTGTTTTTGCCATGTAGCACAAGCTGGAGTAAATTCTACAGTAATTTTTCCCACACAAGTGAGAGAAATTCTTTTAATATTTAAAATATTCCTTTTCATTAATTTATTTTTCAAAAAGAACTTTACGACAAATGTCGTAAATGGCGTAAATACTACACTGATATATTGACTGATGGCTGCACGCTTACAAAATACTTATGCATCGACCGCAAATAAAAAAATATACCGAACTGTGATAAACCTCGCAATACTTGTACGCTCACAAAGGGAGAGAGAGGAATAAAATAGAATAAAATAATCTATGTTTTATTAATGATACCGAAAGCAGCCGCTCTCTTACCGTAAAGAAAAAGTCGCTCTTACCATCAGACTTGATGGACGACGGTTGGCCGGTCGGAAAGATAAGGGGATCTCCGCGATAAATTGCTCGACTCGTTCTACGGGGTGCATCTACCTCGTTTCGTGTAATTCTCTGCAGCCCTCACCTCTCTCTCTCTCTCTCTCTCTCTCTCTCTCTCTCTCTCTCTCTTTCTCTCTCTCGGTCGTACTGGCGCCTCGCCCATATTCCCGCGGCGGTACAGAACACTCAGAATTGATCTGCAAGCAAAGTTTTTCCTTTTACATTTGTTCAGCCAGTCGTTTGCAATTTCCTCAATGTCCGTCGCTCTAAGAGCTCGGATAATATACGATTTTAATAACGGTGAACATTTCATCGTCAAAATCATCCAAGTATTTCTCGAGCAGTGCTAAAACGAGCCAAGAGCGAAAAGGACAAGGAAGAGAGGACAAGGGAAGCGAAGAGCAGAGAGAGAGAGAGAGAGAGAGAGAGTATGTACGTACGAGGAAGTGAGAGAGGAAGAGAGTGGCGGGATCGAATACTCGAGTGGTACTGTCCGTGCAAAAGCCTCGACCACGTTTCGATGTGAGGGTGCAGACAGGAAGGGGTGAGCAACCCCTCGGCGTCTGGCGCATTGGCGTAGTGCATCGCGTATACAGCCGGGTAGTGACCGGGTCAATGATACCCGGCGAGAATAAACTTTTTCTCCACACCTGTCGATTCGTCGACTAGGGACGCAGGTGCGCTTTCCGAAAAAGAAAGTCTGAATTACTCGTCTCTCGATACATTTTTACCTTCTAAGATGTAACGCATGCAATCGGTGTACGTACCATTATTATCGTCATCTTCAAGAAATTATGAATAATACGAAGAAAAATGTCGACTGTACACGTCTCACTCGAATGTTCAGAAACCATTGATCAATCGTTACAGTATCGAACGGATACTGTTGAACAGATCGACAAAACGAGCAGCGCCACGACGCGTCTTTAAGTAGTAACACTGTTAACTCCTACTCGAGTCTAATTATGGCAGATCGTCAGATGGCGCCACTAGTTTTTACACATGTCGCAACCTATGGAATATTAATATTCACGAAATATTACTGAATCGAACATTCTCCCCTCTCTCTTTATCTATCTATCTATCTCTTTCTCATGAACATATGTATACTCATAAAATATGATATGTGTATGTACATATTGACGGGTATTACATCTATTTTATATATTATCTATTATCTTTCATCAAATTATATAGAGCGATCACGCGCATAATCCTATGCAATCAATAGAGAAATTGCAAAGCTTAAGGGCAAGAGCCCTTAACACAGGCTTTTGCATAACACATAATACATAACACATAAGAGAATCAACCAATTAGTTTTCTTCATTTCCCTCCTCGGGACAGAAATGAAGAACTCTGATCGGTTGATTCACTTATGCGTTGTGTATTATGCGTTATGCAAAAGCCTGTGCTCTTGCCCTAACCCTCATCATTAGATAATGCAAAAATATCATAATCGCGAACACATGCGTACATATTATCTCGTATCCATTATTTCATCTATTTACTTTAATTCCACAGATCTCACATATTTATCTATGCATATACGAATACGAATATTCGATTAGCCGCATTAGGTGCGAGTGGTGCATGAAGGTGTAATTAGGAATAGATGCGACTGATTTACACTGCACAAAGTTGGCGGCATGATTTTTCGCGGCAATGAGTCGGTTGGCGCCATTCGAACGGCCATTACTTGGTTAATCGGCAGTTAATCGCAAAACGGTGCGGCTGTTTTTCCTTTCGTACGGTCGTATTCTCACGTAATTCCTCCGTCGAAGAGTCGTAAAGTGTGCGCCTCGTGTCGCTGATTTCGTAAGTGTCATATACGATCGTGTTGCGACGAGTGAAACGAGAACGCGCCTTCTGAATTTCCGGCGTCCGTTACGAGTGCTCGTGACGCGTATGGTTCGCGATTGTTGTACGACTCTTTCCGCGTTCTTCTTCCAACGAAGAAGAATAAAGTGTCGTGTCACGTCGTATTATCGTCGGGAGTGCCGTGCAAAGCTCAAGCGATCGTCATATTGTGGCAATTAACGCGTGTCAAATCTTAATTACAGCATTTCCTCGGATCGCGAGTGTATATATGCATATATATGTATCTGTATGTGTGTATGTTTAACGTGTACATGTGGTGTTCTACAGAATCGAATCTACAGACGAAGAAGCCAAGAGGAGTCGAGACCAATATGGCGAAACGGTGGGTAGTTAAATAATTTATTATTTATTTAATTTATTACGTGTGTATATATATATATATATATATATATTGGCGTTTACGAGATTAATCGCTTGTTCGTGGTTATAGATTACGAGTAGAGGCGACGGTCAGGTGCCGTATTATACGCGCTATTTTGCATGCGTTATATAATAATACATGTATAAAATATCTCGAAGATTTTTAAAATGCTCGGGGAATGTTAATAAAGTATTTATTGATATTTAATATGTAGAATTACATTATTTAATACAAGTTGACAATAAATATATTTATAAATATATTTAAATTTTTCTCTACCTAACATCTGTTTCTCTTCCTTTAGGATAGATTCCGATACATTGAGAAAAAATTGTATTAAAATTAAACAGATATTTGTTCGAATACGACTGTGAATACGTTTATTTAAATTAAGCAATTATTTTATAAAATTCAAGAAAAAAGTTCACATTCAGAGAACCTCTGTACTTCATTTTAGAGATTAGTGGCTTAATTTGAATAAATGTATTCACAGTCGTATACGAGACGAACAAATATTTGTTTAATTTTAATACAATTTTTTCTCAGTGTACAGAGAATAATATTTTTTAAAATATTATTTATTTTGAACCTTGATGTAACTTGAAAATATTTATATTTTACAGATCAACATGCCAGTATCTATCCGTAAGTAAGAAACTGCAGATACCTAGTGCTACTGCAACTCTGCTGCTTCTGCATGCTGGTATTAGTAAGCGTTGAGCATTGTCTTCTTTTAATATGGCGAAAGACGACGCGAATCGACCTATTATATCTGTACAAATTCTGTCATCTCTTATCTATCGAATATCAATTGAATTGATATTGATACCGATATCTTGTTAAATTTCAACATTTCTATGCCAAGACGTTTACGTCGCAGAGTGCTCTGGAGGTCGGTTCGGTTAGAAGGGGGTAGTTCACGTCTAGGTGAGGTCCGCTAATGCGCGCGCATCCACGATATGCAGCGGAGGTCATCCACCTGAAAGGTCGGGGTCACACTCTTGGTAGTCGCCGTTTGCAAGAGAGGGAGAGGGTTGGTACCGGGGATTTTATGCTCGCGCGGGGGTGGCGGACGACCTACGTATGTATGTATGTATGTGTGCGCGCGCTCGCTCGCGCTCGTGTGTGTGGGCCTGGTTATCGCCATAGCAACCCCTGCGTGCAGTCAAGGCTAAACCGTGAGCTCTTTCGGTGGGGGTGTGCAGCACATTGTACACCGTCGTCTCGCGAACCGACGGGGGTGAAGGCGACAATAGCAGCGATTCGTCGAGAATGTCGAGCCACCGTCAAGTCGGCGAGACTTCCAGTTGCGGCAAGAATCCGGTCACGTCATCCGGATGTCGTTCTACGTAACATTGTTGCATTTGCCTTCTCAGTAAAATTTCGCCATCGATGCGTGTCCGCAGACGTGGTTGAACATTGATGTTTGCTAATGTTCACTAACGTTATCGCTAACGTCTGATGATAATCGCCGGCTACAATTGCATCGCATTGCTCGAACAAACATACCACGATGAGAATGATTAATCAAATAAATGAAGGCAATCTTGATTCCGAAATTCAAAGCCATCAATTACCGACCGGCGATTGCATGATGAAGTCAACGATACGACGACTCGCGTGCATAATTTCCGGTGAATTAGCTACCGCGGTATCGGTTATGGCATCTGAAAGAAAAAAACGTCTGAATTCCTAGCACGAGGGTAGAATTACGTCAACTTTTTAATACGAAGGGTCGATTCGTCGTCACGACATTGCATTCGGCGCCGGCTGACATGCAACTTGCACATAGATGTTTTCCGTGAAACAGCGGCTAAGACCCGAGTTGAAATTTGACTCTATATTAACGATGCAAATTCCATCAATCTTGAAGGAAAATCGCAACAGAGAATCGCAAGGTATAACACTGCACACATACAGATTGTCCTGTCGTAATGCCGCAAATAATCATTTATCATGTCCTTTTCTCCGTGTCACGGAGTTTTCTTAAAAAAGGGGCTTATCTCAGAATTATTTAATTAATTAGTTCGATTATCTGAACAATATTGTCAATATACTACGACACAGATATTAAAAATGATAAATTATTTCAATCCTTCATTCAGGGCATAATTAATTACAGGCTTGTGTTTATAGATCATTACTCGATTGTTTAAATTAATATTTCTTTATAATTAATATTTATAAATTATCCGTTAATATACATAGGTTGACGAATAATCAAAAATTTTATGGAATTGCAATAATCAAAAGTATATAATTTGTCAACAAAGTACTTCAAATGCGCCGGCGTGAATTTTAATTCGAATATCCCTTTGTTTAAATGCATCAGACTATTCGTTAAAATAGAAAACATTACATGTAACAAATAATTTCACACATTTAGAGATCTATGTATATCTATGCATATGGAAATGTGTATAATGACGTAACGTAACACGCGTTCACGGAAAAGTACGCGACGCGTGAGAAAACGAAAATAACGGGCAAAAAAGAACCATGTTATCCGGCGTCGTCGCTCGCTGGGTGATCGAAACAATCAAAACATTGACAACCTTCAAGGCGACCGAACTTACGGTGTCTCATTGTGTGTCGAGCCGGCGCGACCGACACATATATACCGCGTAGTATCTATATCGGTACGTTAATTATGATTCCGTCGATTTTAGAAATGTGCAATCATAGTCGCGGTGAGTGTCGCGGTATTATTTAATATTCTGTTCTCCGATCGATTTATTTTGTGTCCACGCGAGTTAGCGCCATAAGAGACAACTGTTACAACGGAGCGACCAGGAGCTAGGATGCTGGTTCGGGAAGTCGGGACGCGAGGAGGAAGCGAGACGCCGAGAACCGGGCGGCGATGCATCATGTAATACCAGGTGTGTCAAATCGTTTATTATACTGAGATTTCCGATCTTAATTGACGTCTGACGAATTTATCGCGAATAAGGAAATATCCGACTCAATATTTAGGCCGGCGTTCGTAATCTGCCATCATCTGACATATTATAGCTTGTTGATCATAACTTTATAAATCTCTGATTATTCGTCAATTTATATTTATGCTTATTTTATATAATAATAAGAAATGTTAATATTCAAACAACCGAATAATGATCGATGAATACGAATCTATAGTCAATTATGTTCTTAAAAATCGTATAAATAATTAATAATTATAAACATCGCTCTGAGAATCTCGCAAGTAAACCTCGCAAGTGTTGATGCGCAAGTGTTTTTGCGTCTAATAATGCTTATGCTAATTGCATTGTCGCGAGACTTTTCAAACGTCCAAAGCTTTTCCCGTTTCCGTTGGTCTTCAATGTTTTTTTTCTTTCGTTTTCTTTTTGGATCCTCAAATCTGGTCGAAGTTTCCTGCAAAGTCCACCTGCAAAAATATAATAAAATTAATTTCATCAATGCACATCGATTTAATATTCGCTTATTTCACGTATTCTACGCGTGGTAGTTTGCTCGTACATAATTAATACATTAATTATTGAAATTAAAAATTATATCAGGATAGACATCGTATTGAGACAATCGAGCATCAAATAATTCTAAAATCTGTTTTTTCGGCGACATAAAGAAAAGTGGTAGTAATTATTAATTATTTATAACATCAAAATAGGACGATAGTTTATATAGTGTTATATTTCTATTCCATTTGTTTTCTATTCTTCTTTTAAATTTGGGCGATCTATCTCGTAATGCAATTTGACGGTATAATGCAGTTACTGTGAGGTATCAACAATAATTATTTTTCCTCGTTAATATTCTTGTATATCTCATCGCATAAAAAACGTGTTATCAAGAAAATCCTATTCTATTTTTAAATAAATTTTAGGATTCAGATTTTCAAACAACTGCGCACTTCCGCCTGCAGGAGATTATCGTTGCTCGATTTCGTTAAACCAGATATTCACTTGGTCGTTGTTTTCGCGGAGTACACCAATCAACTCGTTGATAAAAAGTTCAACGTCAAAGTCGCAAGAATGCGATACATGGTATCATATATAATGATTTGGGAAAGCAAATTTCTGTTAACGTTGCAAGCGTCATTTTGTGGTAGGTCGGCTACATAAACTTCGTCTTCGAATTATCCGTGAAAGCAAGGCTGGGTGTGTACTCGAAATTCAAACTATCAGCGAGAATTATATGGAGATAATAGTTAAAAATGCCTCCAAGTTTAGCGTTCAATGAAGTTCAATGAAGTGTGTCTTCATTCATAATAGCTTGTTTGTAATATCTGTGGTGTTAGACAGATAAAACTCGTAATTAGACAGAATGTTAACACGTATACACACACACACACACACACACACGCATACAGAGGTACGCGCGCACGTATCTAATGTACCGCATAAGATAAGAGTATCAAATTAACCAAGTTCGCGGTCGGGCACATTGTAGAAGTTAGCGATTTATTACAATATTATCTTGCGGAGGTAAACGCCTACGAGATTATCCCTTCACAATACAATTGCACGTAGTTTCGTCGCAGAGATTACATAGGTCTTCCTCGAATAAATTTGTACAGATTTATCCGCTCGGGTGAAATTGACATGAAAAGGCCCTACCGAACATCGCGCATTACCTCTTGAACTCAAGACACAGCAAATAAGTTGCATTCGCGTCGTCATCGCTCGCGAGATATCCGTTACTTAAAACAGATGAAGGCTACGAGGTTAAAGAAACAAAAACATTGATACGATTCCTTCACATGTGCAGATACGATATCAGTCTGAGCGTCCTCTAACCGACCGTGCTCAGTCTCAATGTTAACGCAAATTATCGCAGGTGATACGACACAGCTTACGCCGCCGTCTGCACGGCGCGGCGCGGCGCGGCGCGGCTGTTTCGTAATCGCGACGAGCAATTATTTATTTTTGTCCTTAACGTCTCTATCGATTCGTGTCGCGGAGTTGACGTGTTCTTCAGTAAATTTCGATCGTCCAATCCGTCCACGAATTCGCATTTTTATCGGTGACACGCGAGCGATGCAACGAGGCGTCTGCGCAAAATGCAACAGAATTAAACTACCCGAATAAAATAATGATGACTCGAAAATCCGGATAATCCGCTTATAGATATACGCTTTATAGTTTACGCACGATCGTACATTGTACATGATGATCATCGACTGATATAATTAACAACTACGCCGATGCGCCGAAGCCACACCTCGAGCCAAAACCGAACGAGACGGTTTGCGACAGGTCATGGTTTACTACCTGTCGCTCAAAAGCTTATCATCAACAGCTCTTGACAGCATACTTTCCTCGTATTAATCATACTTTATCGAAATACGAATTAAAATTCGATACTTCCTATCTTTAATTTAAATAAATATAAATCTCTTATCTAAATCTTTAACAAATTTTGATACATATAATTGTGTTTTTAATTTAATTTAATCGATAATATTGCGATCACATAAATATCAGAATTTGTGTGTCTGAAAATCGGAGTTGGCAATAATATGTCGGTGATCGTGTCGATAGCGTGTTTGTACTTTCACATATTATTAACGGCACGCTCATCAGCGCCGTTTAATTGATTTAAGAGAGACAAATGACGCGATGTATATGCAGATTTATTGCGATTATTTTGCTCGTGAGTTCCAGTTCCAGAGGAGATAAATCTCTCTCGTGCTTCCCCTCTCGTGCGTTGCACTCGTGTGGAAAAGGAAATTTTTGATCGCGATTTATTTGATATCGAGACTAGAACGGATGCACATCCGAAAGCGAATAATTGTGGCGAAAGCAGCAGATATTCTTCACTCATTGCGAGATGTTGCAATAACGCACAGCGGGATATTTATACACGCTCGACAGGATAATGAAATGAGTTCTCGTATCGCAATCGATATCGTAACTGAGGAAAATCGAACGAGTTTCGAGCACGTTAATGATACAAATCGCCGAAAACATTGAAATCCTAGATAACCTTCCAGACATCAACCCTGACTTTGATGACGCTTTATCGCGCAGAAATTTATCGCTCGCTACATTATCAAAGTTTAAAGATTTTATTTTGCGAGTCAAAGATCCGTTGAAGAAAAAAAAAAAAAGAGAGAGAGAGAGAGAGAGAGAGAAGGAGAAGAAAGAAGCGGTAAAATTCCTCGCGATCCTGACTGCTGACTGTCGAGAAATTCGGCGGTTGCTACCGCACGGCGGTCCTCGCTATTTGCGCGAAATAGCTTGACATCCTTCGCGCGAACTCCATCCGCCGGTTCAGCCGAGGAAAATTCACCGTGTACACGGTGAATTCTATTTCTTCTTTCGTTTTTTCTTTTCTTTTTTTTTTTTTTTTTTTTTTTGTCAAATCGAATCCGAGAACGATCGATCCGCAGCCGCGGGCTGAAGGGAATCGCGGTCGGGTAGGCCGCATGTAAATGACTCGTTGTCTACAGAAGGAGCGGACCTAGGTAGGGCCCGCGGCGAGCTAGGTCGCTAACTCTAAAGGGCCCTGAACAAAGACCGGTTCTCATATGAAGGTCACTAGTTCAATGGCGTCCATATGCACGCGGTGAGCTCCTTCCCGAAGGCCGTTTCACTTTCGTCGAAGGCGACCAAAAACCGTTTCGGTCGGCAGCAACTGTACATGTCTCTCTCTCTCTCTCTCTCTCTCTCTCTCTCTCTCTCTCTCGCGGTCTCTCCTTCCTCCTCTCCGCCCCGCCCGACGCCTCGCTCGCCACGGCTTGCCACGGCGATGCCGATCCACTTGCACTTTCGACCAGGTTCAAGGCTAAGAGAGAATAAGACGGAGAATTCACTGTTCGTTTCGAGCCGAGCTAAGCTGCCTCGTGGAAAGGAGAAAGTGTAGCATGCGTGTGCGTAGAAGTAGGTCATAGTACCATACGCGCATCGGCGCGTCCGTAGCTCTGAGCCGGGTTTCGTCTCTCTAGGGCCGGCCAAGAGTCGTCGCGTCGGGCCGGGAATCATCATGCTCTTCGTCAGTCGGGATGCTCGTAAATGGCGCGCGTCTAAAATTGCCGATTCTTCTCTCCGGACGAGCGGCGAATTGGCGAGTTTAGGTTTAGCTTCCTCTCAGATTGGTCTTGGGTCCCAACGTTGAGAGAGTTCACTCCCCCCAGGTTTCAGTGTCGGCCTTTCAGTGTCAGTGTTCGCGCGTGTTCGTCGCATTGTCTCGATTCTGAAATAACGAAAGGCGTGGATCAGAGAGCGTGTTCGTCGTTTTCGATCTACGAAACGCGCCGGTTTCACTGCCGGTTTGGCGTCTCGGTAAGTGATAGCGATGAAAGTCAAGGCTGGTTTGTCGTGATTCGCACAGAGAGAAACACAGTTTCACTTTCTTGAGCGGCTCTCACATTCGCTCACGGCGTTCTCCGGCCTCGTGCCGAGTTTTCATGGACCCCCCTTGATCGCGATCCGGTTTCTAAAACTCTCGCCGACGCGCGATTCGCTTTCGTTAGGTGATCGCCATCGGCGTTTTTTAACGGAGAATGAAAGTGGAGAACTACCTCGCGCGCTCTGGTCGACGAACTATAGATACTCTGGTTGCACCGATGCAACGCGTCCGTCAGTCGCAACCGCGTTTCGATACCATCGACAGAAATTTACTCTGCATCTCTGCGCTAGATTTTATCTCATTAAGCTGCGGATCGAGATATCCCGTAATTCGAGAATGAAACCCTCGATCGAGGCGAGATTAGGCTCGTGAGCCAAACCAAGATCTGCCTTCCAAACTCGAGCACATCGATAGTAACGATGAATTATCGCCCACGTCCTTTAACTATTCGACGAATATTGAGCTTCCGTTCATGGAGTATCGCGAACACAACGATGTCAGCGTGTAGTTGTAAGAACAGAATGAGAGACTGGTTCAAGTTCGCATAGCTCCAGGGTTCTGGAGCTGAGGTTCAAGGTTAGCGGAGAAAGCCTTTCTTGTTTGATATATGATGCATGATTATGCATTTGGAGCAATATGTTGAGATGTAAGATAAGAGAGTGCAGAGACCGCAGAGACATTAAATAAAAAAAAAAAGTGAGATTACGTTAGCTATCTAATTCTTTTATATTTGATATCTCCACATGAAGCGCAATCTGCGCACTGCTCGATATCTGGCACGAAAAGGTGGCTTTTCCGCAATTCACAAAATCGTGAGAATTTAATCTCGTACAAATTTAAGCTTTACAAATTTTTTAATGGATTTAATATTAAAAATGTGCAGAAATATCACACAGAGAATATGTTCAAAGAACACGCGTAAAACCACTTTTTGAATAGATCTCTATAATTTCTTTTCCACTATCCTACTTTTGCTCTCCGTATATATTTCTCCCTTCTTCTCTCTCTCTCTCTCTCTCTCTCTCTCTCTCTCTCTCCTCTCTCCCCCACTCCTCTCTCTCTCTCTCTCTCCCACTCCTCTCTCTCTTTCTCTCTCTCTCTCTCTCCCTCCTTCGAAATGTTTGACTCATTATCTCATTTCTCTGTCCTTCCTTCCTCCATTCATCTATCCAGCTTTATCTTTCCTCGGTACGTAGTAGCCATCTCTCTTTTCCCCGTTGGAACTTTCGACCCTTCGGTGTAGTCGATCTTTCTCTATTCTAACTCATGCGTGCTACAACGCGTCTTGTCCCTAACCTAATACAACAGAGTCGCGCTGAGCCACGCCAGCGACGACCGTGTGTGTTCAGACCGGTTTGATGATTCAGGTTCATCTAGATCTAAACAACTACGGGCCTCGGCCACGTAATACGCTACCCGCGCGATCCTCTTTCCTCACCTACCTACGACAATGACACGTACTTACGTACTTCCTCGTGAGAATAGTTTTGGAAACGTCGCACGAGACGCGTTCTCTCGTGTCCATCGAGAGTCACCGTCGGCGGATTTGGGCCCGTCGTGAATTTAACATTTGCATGAAAAAGGGCTGTCCCTTTGTTGACCGGAATTTACAGCTACCTACATACATAAGGGCGATTGATTTAGGGCAGGTCTCGACGCAGCCTGGCGTAATTTTTGATAGATCTTTGTTTTAGAGACATTGTTCGAAATGACGGCTCGTTTCTGCGGACATCAGTTGCGCTCGTGCTTAGTTTTTTGGTTTTTTCTTTTTTTAATTTTTAACTGCCTTCCGTCGCATCGGGTTTTTTAAACGACTGGAGGCTCTAGACAGAGACTGAACGTACGTATGGGACGATCGATAAAATTAGGAGCCGTTCCCTTTCCCTCGGCGCGCGCGTCATCTCGTCGCATTCATATCCGCTCGTTTCTCGCGGGTATGCGCAAGTCGAATGATTCGCGTCATTGGGCGAGACGTAGGGACGGGTCCTTCGGCGATCCTTGCCCAGGGAGACCTTGACCTTCGCCGGTCGACCTAGAACGCCCGGCCGAATTTGCCGTCTAGAGGGATTCTCGGTCGAAATTCAGAAGGGTTTAATACCAACACTATTATACTTATTATGTCCCCATTCTTCTGCGGCGCGAGTCGAAGGGGACCCCGTCTTAGAAATTACGGCTTGTCCTAAGAATAGAGAGAGAGAGAGAGAGAGAGAGAGAGAGAGAGACAGACAGACACGACGGATGCTGCCGCACACGGTGTATGTCCGGTTTAGTTCACAGTGACGAAAAGTGGAATCGGACATTGGGTACGTTTAACCCTTTAGCGTATCCTTCGGAGCATGCTCGGTTTCAGCTCGAGTCCTTTATGCGGAGTTTTGCGGTGCGTAAAAAGCGGATCTCGTTTCAACCCTAAATAGGCCACGGTCTCGACGTGCGCGCGTATATGCGCGCACGAATGCATATGCAAATTTAATTATTTCGGCTTTTACGACGTTTTATGTGTGTCTCGGGTTATCGTCTTTTTTTCCTCACTTTTTTTTTTTTCCTTGAATCATCTATCGTCAGCGTCTTACGTGACGTTCTCACCAATCAAGTATAGTATCATGCGTGTGCGCGCGTCTTGTCTAGTTAAATTTTCGACGTATCACGAATGCGAACGCGAGCCGCGCTGGTCCTCGGAAATGTACAACGGGCGCGGAGAATTAGAAACAGCCGCGGATACGGACGATCCTCCAGAGCGTTCTTCGCTAGGTACGCCATTGCACCGAGATAGATGGATGGTTATAGCGAGTGCGTCGAAGCGGGATGCGGGGGCTGATCGATAAAAGCGGCAGTCGGGTTCACGAGCCTCATTCAAGGACAAGGCCATGTGATAGCAGACGCGCAACCGCGGCGCGCACCGAACCACCCCTGCCTATCGCTGACGCAGGGGCGGATTAAGGCGCAATGCGGCCCTTGGCCGATGCACTAACAAAGAGCTGCTCTGCTGCTCTCAGAAGCATAACTATGACGCGATTCGTCTGAGAGGGTTGACCATTCTCAGGGATATTATCCTCGCGAACGTCTCCGGCGGAAGTCCGACGATAAGTCGATTATTGATTTCTCTCTCTCTCTCTCTCTCTCTCTCTCTCTCTCATTTTCGACGCGACGCGATCTTAGTCGCGACGGGTTAGTCCGATTAGTCGCGTGTCTCAAACGATTGTACGGGGAAAATTCGCGCGTCATCGCGTTCTCATAATTGAATAGTCCCCCCGATAATACTAAATCACACACAGTATCCGAGAAATGGTTGCGCGCGCGGAAAAGGGACCTCTCACACACTCTCTCTCTTTCTTTCTCTCTCTCTCTCTCTCTCTCTCTCTCTCTCTCTCCCTCTGTAGCGGCAAAGGGTTGTATCCGGGGGTCGCGCGCGTCTCCCGCGCGCACGGAAGGAAGAGGCTCGTCGAGTGGCGGAGTGCGCGCGAGAAGGAGGAAGGAGGCTTGCAGACGGAGGACGAGAGGTCGGTGGGAGATCGCGTTGCGTGGTATGGTGTGTGGGGTCGTATCGCGGCCAGCCGCTTTATATACGCGCGTCTGGGGCGCGCATGGATAGCGCGTCGGTACATCGGACGCTATAGGTCGAGAGCGTGTGCACGCTCGCCGACGGCTATAGGCTGCCTGTAGGGGTGAGATAGAGAGATAGAGAGAGAGAGAGAGAGAGAGAGAGAGAGAGGGAGGGAGGGAGGGAGGGAGACAGGGGGGCCGGATCGGAAGAGAGAGGGAGAGAGCCGCGAGAGGGAAAGAGATGACAGGGGCCGCCGCGCTTATGCACCACTGAATCCGCCGCGACCGGCACACTCTCACTTTCGCCGGCGCCGATGACGGTTCTCTCTCGACGTCGTCGGCTCGTCGCCGTCAGAGCGTTGTGCAGCAACGATCGCGTATATACATGACAAGCACGCTAAATACGAGCACGTTACTTTTGTCAGATAGTAGTGTCACCCACATTCGGCTTCGCTGATCCGGAACCGGTGTGCCGCGCGGAGCCCTTTCGACGCCGCTTCCTTGCGAGGTCGATGCCGGCCACGTGATAACCGTGCTCTCTCATTGTGACGACATCGTCGTCGTCGTCGTCGTCGTCGTCATCGTCATCATCGTCATCGTCATCGTCATCGTCATCGTCACCGTCATTGTCGGAGACGACGTGACGCGACGGGACGCGACGCAGCGTGGCGTGGCGTGGCGTAGTGCAGTGCGGTGCGGTGCGGTGCGGTGCGGTGCGGTGCGGTGCGGTGTGGTGCGGGCGCGCGACACGCTAGCGCCTTGTTTTGACAGCGTGCTACCGTACCTCGACGGGGGTTGACGCTCGCCTTTGTGCCGATGATAGGAGCGTAGACGCGGAGGAGGCGGTTCGTCTCTCTCGCTCCAGCGCGCACAAGGGTGAGACGGCGGCAGAAAGAGAGAGAGAGAGAGAGAGAGAGAGAGAGAGAGAGAGAGAGAGAGGGTGAGAAAGAAAGAGAGAGAGAGAGGGGGGTGAGAAAGAAAGAGAGAGGGGAGGGGGAGAGAGAGAGAGAGAGAGAGAGAGAGAGAGAGAGAGAGAGAGAGAAAACGTGAGTGGGGCAGAGTGGCAGCGCGCCGGGAGGGAGCGAGAAAGTGGTGGGTGTGTGGGTGGTAGGAGAGAGAGAGAGAGAGAGAGAGAGAGAGAGAGAGAGAGAGAGAGAGAGAGAGAGAGAGAGAGAGAGAGAGAGAGGGAGGGAGAGGGTGACTCGCGCGAGGGACGACGCGTGTGCCGAGAAGGACTGTTGTTTTCGGCAGACTGCTAAGAAACGATCATTCACGTGACCGATCGCTCCGAAATCCGTGTGCTCGCGTATTCGCCGCGGTGTAATCGCACTTGGCGCAGTACGCGCGGCTCCTTCGTACGACTCGCACCGAAAGCGAGAGCGTTCGGTATCGCGAGTGAGAACTTCCGCGGCACCTGCCACGCGCCACCGTGAGACATTGACCGTGACATCCGAACTACCGGCGGGAATACGCGCGCACGAGAGAGAGAGAGAGAGAGAGAGAGAGAGAGAGAGAGGGAGAAGAACGATCCGGGTGAAGTCGATCGTGATCGGCCACGACAAGCGAATGACAGTTTGCGTTTGTGAGAGAAAACGATCGTTTTCAAGTGCCTCTCGATTCCTCTAAGCCGCTTTCAAATAATCTCATTTAGGGCTTAGCTTGATGCGTCCACGAATATGTGTCATCCACGCTGCACTCCGAACTCCGGAGTCTGACTTTGCGCATGTAGGAGGAAAGAACGAAATGCGTTCGTGACGCTGCACGCTGCCGGTCGAAGGTTTGCTCGCAAAGTCGAGTCCTAGGACAGTACCGGGACTTTACGGGTGTCGTATCGTTACGGTGACGGTACGTGGCCGATTGCAAGTGTTCTCGGCAGAGTCGATCTCTTCGACCGAGATGCGTTTATGAGAGTAGCTCGGTGACTAAGATTCAAAGTGCGTACGGCGCGCGAGACTCGAGAGTGCGGTTATATATGTATCCGCGTATCACGTGAAGTGGTGGCGCGATCTAATCGTCGAGCGGGGAGTATCTTTCACGTGTCAACCTGGCAACCCGCGGCAGCGGGTTCCCCGCAACGAAGGTGGCTCACACGGCTAAGGACAGGGCCGCCGAACTGCAGGCGGAAGTACGCAGCGCCATAAGGGTGCTGCATGGCTGGTGCCCTCGGCCACCGCAGGGCCACGCGCGGGGCGAAACGGTGCTGATGTCACCGCAGTCTCAAATACGTGGCAATCACAGAAACGGCGGGCCGCCTCCGCCGCCACCCGCCACAGTCGTGGTCAGCTCGACCTCCAGCATGAGGCCGCCGCCGCCGCCGCCGCCTCCCAGAGCGAGAGCCTCCAACGACAGCAAGGGCCATCACGAGGAGCCCACCAGTTCTATCCCTGATCTCGGTGAGCCGTTATCCTCGCGAACGATTCTTTCTCCTCGATGCCTGTAGAAACTAATTTTTTGACTTTTTGTCGTTGCTTTTATCTCCCCTCTTTCTCTCTCTCCTCCCTTTCGCCTTTTCTCTTTCTCGAAGATATCGCGTTTAAACGCTTCGTCGAAAGCTCTAAACTAGGTAGATTTACAGCGAATCGATCGAATTTTCGTTGCGACCGATTTTTAGAACTTTTAAATTCTCTCTCTCTCTCTCTCTCTCTCTCTCTCTCTCTCTCTCTTTCGCCATTCCGAATTTGCCGCGCAAACAGAAAAGACCGCAAATCGACGTTCTTCAATTATTAAATGTCGCGACAAGTAATGAAACGTGCATACGTCTCGTAATAGCCCTCGATAATCGACGGAATATTGATACTCATTTCACGATTCATGTACTCGCCACGCTTTGTTTACGGCTTATGCAAGCGTGGTTTATTCACCGTTTCGTAGCACGTAGCGAGATTATCGGTCTATAAAGAAGTGGTTTAAAAAAAGGACGAGCTTCTTGGAGAGATCTAGACGAAATTTGCATACCGCGGCGAGTATAAATTCCAAGGCGTCGACTGTGGTAGGGTCGCGGTTGCAGACGGGGGGATTCTTTAGCGAATCGCCATTGTCTCTCTCTCTCTCTCTCTTTCTCTCTCTCTCTCTCTCTCTCTCTCTCTCTCTCTCTCTCATCAGACTTCGCAGAACTGTTTTATATCCCAGATGATCCGAGTGTGTTTACGTTGGTAAGGTTCATTAACAATAAGTCCCGCTAAGCGCCGGCCGTGCTTGTCTGTTCGTCATAGTCGTACGTTGAAATGGCGAAGCGTGGCGAGAAAGTTGGGAGGAAGAGGATCGTGGCGAGTTGACAGGATCGAAAAAAAATGTAACTGCATTGAAATAACAACGAAGCCCTGGACAAATGAGCGGAACGATCGTTTTCCTCGCTCGTAACCTAATCCCGTAAAGTAGCGCGTTATTTTCGTAGGCGAGGTGATGAATGATCAAGGTTACCCGCGGCGAAAGGATTATGGCACGGGCAAGCGAGCGCGCATATTTCTTTAATACTCCGTGTCATTACCGAAGCGAGCGACCGTTCACGAAAAGAGATCGGCCGAGAGAGAGAGAGAGAGAGAGAAAGAGAGAGAGAGAGAGAGAGAGAGAGAGAGAGGGGGGGGCGTTCACGGGGATCAGAATTTGGTAAAGGTTCTCGAGGTCGCAGCGGCGGCTGCGACACGTCTACGATCTATGTTAATATAACGGAGAAAAGAAAAGGAGAGTCTCTCCCGGGCCTCTTTAAACCGCTTCTAAATATAAATTCGACGGTGACGCAGAGCGCGACCTTGACCGTGAGAGAAGTATCGAAAAGTATCCCGAAAGTCTGCCGTCGTGCTGCGAAATCAGCTTCTTATCAATACGCAGCGACACGTAATCGAGACCGATTGTGTGGAAATTATTCGAACCGCATGCTACAACGATCGCGAAACCGAAGGTTACTAGCTACGCGTGAACGAAATAGCTTTTATCAAATCACCGTCGAGGCGCGAGGCCAAGTCACGATGAAAGTTCAGGTTATATAAATTAGTCGGATGTATCGGCGAGAAATTGGAAAGAACATGTGCCTATTCCCGAGGATATTTCATACCTGCCGGAAGTTAATTAATGTAACGCGGCGAACACCAGGCACCACATCCTAGCGCCTTGCCAGTAAATGCGCGCGTGAATTTTGCAAACTCGCCGTCGATTTGCGGCGTAGTAGCCTCCTTCATTGTTTCTCGTCATCGTCGTTGTCACTGTCGATGAATCGATAGGCGACAAATAAACGACGGCAGTGTCGCGCAATTGTAAAAATACATCGGGTCGTTTCGAACGGGGATCACGTTATCGCGATGACAACACGTGCGTGATAACGAGAACTGATTTCGTGATCTCGTCTGCGTGTGCGATCGTGAAGACGGGCCATAATGATCCTCTCGTCGGTAAAACACCACACAAACTGTCGGACGCCGAGTTTGTGAGCATCGTGAGCTTTAAAGCATCATGTCTCTTCTTCCCTTTTTCACAATTGAATTCTTTGGAGCATGTGCGCAAAATACACGATGGACTTGTATTGTTTACTAGCCGCGTGTAATCCGAATCAAAGTTCAGTTTCTCTCAAGTGCCTGGTGCAGTTGAAAGTCGCTTTGCGAGAAGAAGAAGAAAAAAGAAAGAAAAAGAATGCAATAATATTATGTGAATCCAACGACCGCGCTCGGAGACGGAATTTCAGGTAGCCGAAACAACAGTGAGCAGTCGATTGTTGATTCCGAGTGGGTCAACTTGGTATTTTAAAATAGTCTGTGGCTTATCGACGCTGCGTATTATCTCCTAACTGGAGGCCAAGGCCCAGTGACGCGTTGATGTGTGGCGTGTCATCGACAGCAGCATTTCGACAGAGCTGCCGGTGGAACATGAGTGTTTTCCCATTGAATGGGAGACGTTCTATCAGGGAAATGTGAGATAATTTTTTAGAGTATCCGTTCCAGCAGTATCTGTGTGTTAGGAAGTTTCCTTTAGTAACACTTCTTGCTTCTACCCGTTTCTATTTCCATATAAGAAACCAGATCGTTGTTCTTTCATCGCGGCGCCAGTTTCCGTTGAAACGTCAAGTTTCAAGGAGCATTTCTAACAATTTGCTCGACGTTTACAAAGAGAATTGATCTTAAAATGAATTTACGATAGACAAGTATCAAGTAAAACTAAAGGAAATCGCACGAGAGCTCGATTATTAATTTCGAAGGGTACGTACCTTACGCGTTGCATCCCGCAACGTGTACCATGAGCGCAGACCTCACCCTTCAGCCTTCAGGATCTATGATATGTGTGTGTGCATGCGTGTGTCACGAGCACACGCGTGCAACACGTGCGCGTCAAGTGCCAGCGTGTGGCGTATGCTCTGTGTGATATGATAAGAAGGGCGCACACAATTAGGAAGTCTAAAGTCCCTATCTTTGAGTCTCGAAAGAGAACATGTTTTCCTTGGAAACAAGTTTGATAGGCTGATGAAACTTTTTCAACGTCCGAATGTTTCGTAATGAACTAGAAAAACATTGCGACACGGTCCGCCGACGCATATCGACCGCTTTTTTGTTTCATATGAATATATGAAAAAATAATCCGCGATTTAGTGCAGTCGGCGTTGGAAAACATTTCGAGAGATGTCAAATTTTGAATCGCTGTTGCCTGTTGTATGAAGTTTATTTTCACTAGCATGCTTACTTCACTTTAGTATAGTTTACTTTACGTAAAAAAATATCGCGTCTCTTTATTGAAGGAATGCAGCAAATTAGCTTTTTCGCAAAGTTCGTAAAATGTTACGTGGCAGTCCTTTCCTTCAGATATCCCGCTTGGAATTCCAGCACGGGTTTCTCGCTGATAACGACTTGAGAGTTTAAACAGATTTTAGCGATTACGCTTTTCGACTGATTGCGTTTATGCGGGACATAATATTTTTACGTCCCGTAGTATCTTATCGCTGTTGAAAATGTTGAAACTGAAGACAGGCAGCCGTGATACTCATTCTATGATATTCATTTTTAAGTGTCTGTATGAAAAGTCATGTCAAACTTTGGGGAGATGCGATGTTTCCCGAACTGTTACCCGAACTGAATCCTTCAAAATAAAAAAGAAACAATAATTTACGGACCTGTGATTCTTAAGAATCTTTCCGTGAGCTGTATTGACCGACTGAGAGAAAAACAGCGTACAAGATAAAGACAATTACAACTTACAGTTCTGCAACGCGCGCTGCGCGTGTGGCGGGTGCGCTCACGGGAAATGAAATGGGAGTCGATATTTCGCGATAGAAAAATTCGAGCAATTCGTATCATACTTTGAGTTTCGCTATCAGTCAAGGTCAACAGAAAAAGTTTCACACAATTTCACTTAATATCGGTATATCCGGCAAATTGTCCGAACAATCGCGCCGTTAACCGCTCCTGTATGTCATCCGGCCGCTTCAAATTACAAGTTCGAATTTAAAGTTCATCTCTTGAAATCACCGAAACGTTAACCGAGTGCGAAATGCTCGAGTTTCAATCGGACAGGATTCGGTCGTGGAAAAATAGACGCGAATGCCGCGGCCAGTCCGAAGTCACGCTGCTTGTTCTTCAATTGTTCGTTCCCGACCAGTGCCATTAACGTTGCGCCGGCCCTTCCGTCGAAAGCGGATCGAAAGCGGCCGGGCATTGGCAAGAATGGTCGTTCCGGGAGGTTCGCCTGCAATGACCCTCTAGTTCACTCGCTACTAGGTACTGCAAAGCAGAGTGGAATGACCCAGTCTCCCCTCACCCCCCGCTTGCGATTTACCATTGCACGCGATGTCGCATTAACGCGCAACGTCTCCTCTCCTTCCCCTCTTCCCCCTCTCGATTCCCTTTTGTACGGGGGTGTATTTCCGCGAAAAGTGAAGCGAGCGAAGGGAGAATTTGCGCGCGACGCAACTCTCTCCAGGCAGGTAGACAGCCAGAGACTAGGTTGGCGTCGCACTGGCGAATTACTTCCGTCGCGATCCCAGGAAGGTAGAGCGAACACTGCGGTGCGGTGCGTCACTTTGATCATCACATCCCTCACACGATGATCGCGATCGCATTTCCCTATTCGCCGCGAGGAGGAAGCAAAAGGCGTGAAACTTGGCGCCGGTCTAGATCGCGCGCGATTGTCGATCTCAGGGTGGTTCAAGAACAGGCAGGCGGGGAGCGTCGCGCTCCTTATTCCGTCCGCTTTCCGATTTGTCGCAGATTGCGACCTCTCGGCGCCTGCTCGCAGGTAATCGACTTTTCCTCAGCTACGGCTGCGGCATTCTAATTGTAGAATTCGACCAGAGTCTCAAAGCTGCTCGCGCGATTTGATCGAGAGCGCGCTCGAACGGTAGGCGGCAAATCACGGTCACGGTGACAAAGTCAAATTCGCGCATTCGTACGCGTACGCGATCGTTCGAAATCTCGAATCTTTCCAATTCGGTCGAAAGTGACGATTTCATTTGAATATTCCCGGGGAAAAGTAAGCGGAACGTGCCGCGATCGCGGTCACTCAGCGAAGGTTGGGTTCGATGATCGACCTCCCCCCAAGTTTAAGGTCCCCCCAGCGACCCTGCGCGAGAGTTCATCAACATCAGCGGCGGACGTACAGGGTGGAAGTGGGAGCCACCCCTTACCCCTTCTCTTCCCCTCTTTCTCTTTCTCCCGCTTGCGTTTCGCGGTGACGCCGCGGTGGGGCCGCGCAACGATAGCGTTTTTACCCCTTCCCCCGGCCGACGCGGCGTCGTCGTCGTGTTCGAGAGAGACAGCGGCGGTCGTACATAGCGCCGAGAGGCACTCCTCTCCGCGGCAACCACCCCCGCGACTTCTCCCAGGAAAGGTGCCGCGCTTGCCGATGCCATTGCACTGCACTGGGTGAGGGTCATTACTCCGAGCAAGGCGAGCCGGTGACCTCGGCGCCAACGCCCGCGATCGATCCAACCCCCGTCGGACGGGGGTGCAATGCACCCGATGTGCACTGCCGCTTCTCTGGCGTGTTAGCTCGCGAGTACGAGCTCGCGGGGTAACTGGGAGCCCTTGGCGTTTCCTCGAGGTAACTGAAACAAAGTAAGATTTTTACGTAGAGAGTAGGTGGAAAGAAGGAGAGAGAAATAGATATTAGATATAAAGACTGTATATATGCACGGTATATGTAGTATACTATATGTAGTATCGAGTCATTATATTTGCATATTTTTCAATTCCATTATCTTTAATATACGCGCGAGATTATGTATAGCGCGCGTTGCGCGTCGGGCCGAGGTGAAAAATCTCGAGTTGAACAGATACTTCAACTCGTTTTTAGGTTATTTTTATGCGTTGGGACGTTGGAACGACGGTAGATGTTTTTCTAGCGAAAATTTGTCGTTGTTTCGTTACAACGATCGATATTCGGACGCTCTTGAAATTTGCCGGCCGATTTTACTGGGCTCTGCAACAATTTCTAAAATAAGAATCAGACAGGTGAT
The DNA here is from genome assembly GCF_003227715.2 of Harpegnathos saltator. Lineage (NCBI taxonomy): Eukaryota > Metazoa > Arthropoda > Insecta > Hymenoptera > Formicidae > Harpegnathos > Harpegnathos saltator. The sequence continues at coordinate 625,964 of NW_020230483.1, forward strand.
TCTCATCTTTTTATCATCTTTGAGAAATGATAGATCTATTCTGTAATTAGAAGCGCGAAGAAATTTATTCTGCCGCATACCACGAGCGAGACCACGTCGGTCGGTGGTTGATTTGATTTCCCCAAAAAGTAGCGCGGTACCACGCGCTATCCGTGCAATTATATTTTTAATTAATTTTTAATCAACAGCAACTTTAGCACACCGCTTGCATTCTTCGGTGCATTTCGCTCGCTCAAATTTTTATTTGTTCGTATTCGTAAATATGAAGCAGGGAGTCCGCGCGTTATTAATTCATTTCACGACGAAGAGCCGCTCTTACTCTTCCGGCACATTCGAGCGAAAGTGGGAAATCGCCACGTGGCCCCTTGGTTACATCTGTTACGTAAAATCGCGCGTGTGAAAAAGGTTTCGCGTTACAGCGCGCGTGTTGCGTCGTCGTGTCTCGTCTTACCGACCCCGGCAGATGCATCTAGAGTTCCGTAAACGTGTTTTCGCGCTGCTTGGCTTGAGATATTCTTCTGTGCGTCTGAGCAGCGCAAGATCGAGGCGCTAATCGCCTCGATTAAATGCCGACAAACAGCATCCGGTAGGGTGAAAATTTCCTGGGATACCTATATTCCGCCGAGTGCGAAAACATCGTGCTCGTCGAATGACGTCAAAGATGAAAGATCAAGTGCGGATCAGGCGATAGATTATCGATGAAAGATGAATCAAGTTTCGAGTGCCTAAATTTTGATTTCAAGTTATCCGAAAACGGATTACTCACGAAACACTTCGGTACTTTTCCGCTTCGTGAAACTTTCGGTTCGTTTGTGTTGGCCAACATACACAAACGAAATTTCTGATATTTCGTTACAGTAGAAACAGCGGCGAGAGGTAGAGGGGGGGAGCGGGGGGAGGGGGAGGTGCGTGTCGAATTACTCGAAGGAACCATGATTGTGTTTCACCTCGTGCATCCATCATTAAGCAGGTTCCATTAGACGCTTCAAAGTGTTTTAGCATCGTGTATAAAACCCCATGTATAAAAAATGCTTCGGAGCATTTGCAACGTCAAGTAGGCTGCACTCTTAGGAGAGAACCCATAAAGAGATGAAAAAGATACGGAAAAAGGTTCACGACACGTAAAAAAAACGAACCTCCTTATTCTTGCTATTCTATTTTTCGTTACGCCTATTTAGTCGTTTCGTTGATCGCCACGCGCTCACCCTTTCGTGTATCCGTCAGGCGCGTCAGTGTGTGTACCTGCAAGACTCTCGTATAATCGATAATCGCATAATCGATTGTACCCATCAAGTATGCAATTATGCATTTTTTTGAAGATACGGCCTCGCCGCATCTGTCGTCGCGAGTTGGACCATTTTTCCACGCGATGATTACTTTTCATGCGATGATAACCTGTCGCGCATTAATCTCATGCATTAATAGCGTATCTTAACGAGTCAAATGACTCGTGACTTTTTGTTGATTTTTGTTGACGAAGACGAAACGTCAAGTTAGGCCACCGCAGCTGGTGTTACGTGTGACGTGCACGTGTTAGGTGCACGCCGCTGTCAGTTTTCGAGCAGCTGAATGGAAATCCTTTTAGTCATCGGGAGTTATTTGCGAAACGATCGGTAGACTTGGAATGTCTCGTGATCGTTTTACCTAACTCATCGGTCGGGAAAAGGGTTCGGACAGATGCAAATCTCCTTCAATGGAGATTCAATTCTGTGCACGCCGCTTGCGTCGGCTGCTGCTCTGCCGGGGTCCAGCTGTCGAAATCAGACGTAAAGGATATTCCGTCATCCTGACGAAAATTTGCGTAAACATCCGCTCTGTAAGGGATCGCGGCAAACGTGGAAAAGGTAAATCTGGCCTGAGACGGAATGCTGCAGCTGTCTTGATGTAACTTTCTTTCTCACGTGCATATTCGTGGGGATATTTCCGAAAAATACAGTCGACATTTCCTCGCACACGCGCGCGCGCGCGCACGTATACGCGCATATCGCACATGTCGCATGCGCACTATCAAAACGCTGTACCATTAAAATCCATCAGCCATTAGTATGAGGAAAATGAAAAATGGGGAACATTAACGATGACGAGGTTGAAACACGCGGGATTTCAGAGAGCGGTATAGGTTTCGATCACCGCGATCAAATGCGCGAAATCATACGGCGGCGGGCCAGCTCGACAATTAAGGGTTAATAATGCAATTTTTAGAACCCCGTCAGATGGGCAATGCTCAAAGAGAGCATTGGCCGGCGAGAGGGGCCACGGTGGTGCATCGGTCCGATATATCAGCCGACGGCGGTGTGCTAGTGCGGTTACGCATTGTCGGTGTGTGGCTGACAGAGCGACTGTGCACGATGCAATCTGCGTCTCTCCTCTCCTCTCCTCTCCTCTCCTCTCCTCTCCTCTCAGTCCGTCTTTCCCTCACCGCACCCGTCTTCCAAGCCCGTCTCGTACTCTTCGCTCCCATCGTCGTCGTCGTCGTCGTCGTCGTCGTCGTTGTCATCGTCACCCTCGTCGCCGTCGCCGTCGCCTCCGTCGTCGTCGTCATCATCGTCGTCGTGTGCAAGGGCTGCGAGCGCGGGGAGGGCGGCGGGATCGTCGTTGGGTGTGAGTTAGACGAAGGGTGGAGGGACTCTCAAGGTCCGCATCGTGCATTGATCCTGCTCGGTCACGGACCCGACTTCTCTCTCTTCTCCCTGTCTCTCGGCGACTCTTTCCTCTTCTCTCACTCCGTCCACTTCCCCGTCTGTATCCTCTTTCTCCCTCCTTCGCTCCGCTCCTCTCCTCATCGTCTCCCTCGCGCGCGTTCTTCATTCCGTTCTCTCTTTCTTTCCTTCTTTCTTCCTTCCTTCCTTCCTTGCACCCCGATCATCGCCGAACCCTTTCGGAGGGAACACCGCGCCTGTCTGCCGGTTGAAGGGCTCGGCCGAGGCTCCTCTTGTGCGCTTGAGGATCTTTGTTTTTGGCTCTCGTTTCCAAACTTTCCGTCCGTCCTGAGGCAATACTGCAGAGCCATATCTGGCTCTGAGAGATGCATTTTATATATCGCTGATAAACGCTGATAGCTTTGTACATGTGAATGATGCAACTAGATTCGAACGCGTTCTTATTTTTCTTTCGATTCTCAATTATCGAGGAATGCTTCTTTGCGTTATTTTAAGAACGAATAATATCAGAGATAGCGCGCGAAATGGCTTAGCGCTGACACGTCGGCGGCTCAAAAATCGCCGGGAAGAAAATGTTCGATGCGTTATATTAGTAACGATCGCCCGCTTGCTGTCCGGCTGAACGTTGCACGTCGAGGTGTGCAAAAAGAATTGCACGAGACAAGAGCGCGATTATGTCCGAAAGAGTCCTGTTGCGATAACTACGGGTAAACGAACCCGGTTCTTCTTACACGCTCACTTTGCTTTATCTGCGTACACTGGGTGATCGAAAAGTCACGCGATTTATTAAAGCGAAACGATGCTCGAGGGATACTATAGGGTACAATGTATTTATTGATCAGCATGTAAAACAACAAAAAGCCAAATTTCCACGACAGCTCTCGATCGTGAGTCACGAAAGTGTAGTAAGAAAAGGCATCCAGGGACATGAATTTTTTCATTCATTCTATTGGATTCCGGAAGCAGCAAGGCAGTTTGTCTGACTATGACTTGGAAGGATAAAAATGTGGGATATCAAAGGGAGGGAAAGAGGAGAAAGATATACAGAGTAAATATAAGTGAAAATAAATACAGCGAACACGAGACAAGTACCGAGTAGAAGGTCGCGAGCCAATCGTCGCCGATAAATTCGAGAGAGAGAGAGAGAGAGAGAGAGAGAGAGAGAGAGAGAGAGAGAGAGAGAGAGAGAGAGAACGCACTTCCTTGCAAGTTCTTTTCGATTTCGACATCGAAAGCCCTTCGGTACTCGGGATGGCATCGATAAAGCTGTTGAGCTGTACAGTGTCGGTTCAGCGCATTTCCTTGTTCGAGCGCAACCTGAGTTCGTTGCTGCTGCGAGCAAAGATTTCAAGATCTCGCGAGATGTTCAAGGTTGCAAGATCTCGGGGGATGGTTACCAAGGAAACGGTTGTGTTTACTAGTCCCGACCTTGGCCACGCTCGCGTAACCACCCCCGCCCAAAGAAGAGGGCGAAACGTCCCTTGTCGATTACCCTCCTCTTTCCTTCCTTACTTTGATAGGCCACCGGAACGTCGTCCGCCGCAAAAATTGCCTCTTCTCGCTGGAGGACCGACCTCATCGCGCGATAACGCGATTAGGGCCGGATTAATAATTCTGCGATAGCGATCGCGATAGCGACAGGCAGGAAAAAGAGGTCGGCCGGATTTATCGCTCCGTTCCATGCAGGAGGGAGGGAGTTTAGGACAGCCGACTTCAGTGTGTGATCTCTATGAAAAATAAATGTTCTGTTTCAAGCCTCTTCTTCCTAATCTACTCTCGGAGTCGTTTGGCTCGACAAGCTCAGCTGTTTTCCCTTCGCAGGCGATTCGCAATCGAGAAACACTTTTCCTTTCCTTTTTAATTTAACACAAAATTTCACACGTTCGTCCTAAATTATGACAGAACACGGGTTTCACAGAACGAGATTATCACTCGTTTCACGCATGAGTAAGTAAAGGGATGAATTTATGAATTTTCTGAATAAATGCAACGTGAAGAGAGATCACATAAGCAATTGGGTTTCGTTTGTTATGTAAAGTCGGCGAATAAATTTAAGGCAGTTCGATTTATACGAGTAGATATGCAACAGATACTTTTTTCCCTTTGCGCCACTGAAATATTTCCAATGGAGTGTCCATGAAAAAGATTCGGACCGGTTCGTAGTGGTAAGCATTTCGGAGAAACGAGAAATTTCCTCTGCCGTGACGAATTTCCCCCTCTGTTATCGATGAACAAAGCAATGCCGAACTCCTCGATGACACGTCATAAACTTGTGCGTAAGCTATTTTCCAGCTCGTCCCACGCACATAAATGTATAAGTGTAGAGCAGATGATCCCTTGTGTTTCCCTCGTTGCGCGATGGTCCTATTGGGATTCGGCGGACGGCCGCCGAAGCGCAGAATGCGTCTGTACCGTGATCGACATTGAGCGCGTGAAAAGGGTTTCCGAATTTATCCGAAATAGAGCGTTCCGGTGCGTACGAGCGTTCTACCTGAGGTAGATCCTCGGCAGCTGGGCCTCATATCGAAGTACTTGCACATCCGCCCCGCATAAAAGCGACGAAACCATCGTCGGATCTCTTCGTTCTTCCTTTTTTTTCCGAGAAATGCAGGAAATACGAAAGGGGTTAAAGGTCCATTTTACGACACAATGCGGGTTCCGCAACCGTCATCGAGCCGCTGCGATCTCGTATCTCTCTATTCCCCACCTGCTTCGATCGCGCGAAACTCGATATGTTTCTGAAGGGATATTTTTCCCCCTTTCTTCTTCTCTTTTCCTTTTTTCCTTCTCGCCGAGTTTGTTGCTTCGAGCTAATAATTAAATCAATCACAAAGTCTGAGATATTCTCGTATTACGAGACAACAAAGACCCCGCCATTCGTGACGACACGTTCAGCACTTGAAAGTAAAAACCCTTACGAGCAAGATGCCCTCGTAAGATGTTTCGAGGCCGTTTCCGCCGTTGCGTAATCGCTCTCGTGGCGATGATCGGTGAGGACATCCGCAGCAACAAGGCCGAATTCTCTTATGAGTGACCCGTAAATTAACGCGGTCGGTTTCATAGCACGCCGAGGTCAGTACTTGCGAGCGACTTAGCTTATACCTCGTATAAACCGATAATGTCGCTTACGCGTCGAATGATTCGGATATTACTCAGGTTTCATTTACGACGGGAGTAATCTGTAGACGTATATCGCGGAAATCTGCACGTACTCGGCTCAGACGGGCGATTGCACATGAAGCCGTACACTTTGTATCAATCTCTCTTTGCGCGCGCGCGCGCGCGCGTTCCGGATATTCGGTAACGTAAAAGTGACTTGTCATTACTCGTCGTCGAACATATTTCTCCCTCTCTCTCTCTCTCTCTCTCTCTCTCTCTCTCTCTCTCTGCGGTAGTTAATCAATGTCCTTTTATCAAACCAGCGGCCTGAAAGCTTTGATTTGAGTAAGCGGGAGTCCTTGATATATTGGATAAAGAGAAGGAGAGAGAAGGAAAGAGAGAGAGAGAGAGAGAGAGAGAGAGAGAGAGAGAGAGAGAGATGGAGGGACAAAAAGACGGAGAGAAAGGATGACGATAGAAGAAATGCCGGGAGTGGGAAGGCGAGAGACGAGAGCGCGGGAGGTAAAGCGCTGCAAAAGTGCAACGCACGAACAAGGTTCGCGCGATGCCACTGACCCATTAATACATATAGAGCCCGCCTGCACACCGCAATTTGCATCGGTTGCTGGCCACCATTTGAATTGCTAAGGCCCTTTGCGATGGTGCAACGCGACGATGTGGTTTCGGTAACGTACGATCGGCACGATCGGCGTTGCTCTCTCTCTCTCTCGTATTCGTACCAGTCGCCACCTTTGCAACTCACCGTTTGTGTCATTGGGTATCGTTGTTTCCTTGATGCTCGACGATAAGGAAAGTTTGCGCGATCCGGTATTTCGAACGAGCATTCGATGTATTCGCGTGTCGTTGAGCATCTTTAGCATTCGACATTGGAATTTTCGCGATTATTGCGAAGGAGAAGCCCTTCTGTCCCCCCTCCTCTCTCTCTCTCTCTCTCTTTCTCTCTCTCTCTCATTCTCTCTCGTATGCGCACATTCGTCCCCGATCGTTCGCGTCGGCATCTAGTCCGGTAACAGTCGATCGGGCAGGTAGTCGCAAAAAGTATAAGCGAGAAAGGGAGAAGGAACGACAGAGAAAGGGGGGAAAGGAGGAGGCGAGCGATAGAAGGCTGCGCAAGTCGTTGAAGGTCCTCGACCTTCGCCGTTAAGGACAGAGACCCCATCTAGGGACGTGAGACGTTCTCTTTTGCTCGTTTTCTACTATCGTATGCAGTTTCGCGAAATTCCGTCAGTGCATAATGAATTAGATCGTGGATTTCTTCGCTGGCGAACCCGTCTGCAATTTGTGACTCATAGTACGATGACGATGATAATTGGTTGTTGGAAATAACACGGAATCAGTCTTGGAAATGTGACATTTCGACGGCAATTGTTTTGCTGTTTCCTTCTCCTAAGCGGCAAATTCTGTTTTGTCGAGATATCAAATACGCATCACACGCATCAATTTTGCATCGATGTACGTAACGTAAAAATGTATCGCTCGTTGTTATTCAATTTCATTCGGACGACTCTAATCCATGTTTTTCTTTCTTCTTAAATTAACGATCTCGTATATCGCAACGAAAACGTTTTACTCGAGAGTCGAAAGGGTTAAAACGAATCGATCACTCGGCGAAGGTACCGTAGGGTCTTCGACCTCGTGTCGTGCGGTGAAGGTCCGCGGATAACCTACTCCTTGGTTACTGCACCCGATGTCGGTGACCGGGACGTCGATCCCTCGGAGGAGGCAAAAGACCTCCGTGGGCTTCTCGGGACCGCGAAATAGAGGACTACGGTATTCGCGCACGGTGTAATACAGAAAAGGAGAACGTGCTTGGCCTGAGGCTCCGTCGGGCCCGCCTTCGAATCGGCACTCGACGCCCGAATTCGCGGAAAGTGTAACCCTTGATGATAAAAGCATTCCTTAATTCGCATCAAAGTGCAAGCAACTCCGTACCCTTTCTCTCGAAAGGATTTTATTCTTCTACAGCTGAATCATGCAATTACGCCGTAACATTCGATCACGAATTCCGAAATTATTTTATCGATGACGGTGTCACGGGTGAAGATCGAGACGACGGACAATAAAATTGTGCGAAAATTTTGAAGAAAAAGACAGGCGTTCGCGAATCCGTTATACCCTCGTCCATGCGACATGCCCTTCGATTCTCATTCAAGGTCCACGACGGGGGTGCAGCGAACGTCGGCTCTTCGGGGTTTCCATAGCGACCGCCACTAAACTACCCTTGCAACGCCCACCCGAGGGCTGCGTTTCTACTTTCCACCCTCTGTCTCGACCGATCGAGAGCTATCGCGCTTGCAATCGTCCTGAGAGAAATCGACGATATAGATCCCCGCAATGAGACGCCTGTCGTTGTTATTGCGCGAACGCTTGTCCGACATGATAGAATCTCGCTGGTCTTATTAATATTACAAAGCTGTGTGATTCCAATTCTGTGGATTCGTCGACTTGCTCTTACACCAAAGAGTCAAACGCGCATCTCCCCCCCCCCCCTCCCAATACCGCGTAACGAGACTCACACCACTCGTACCCTCCCAACTATCGTGCCGCGCAACTATTAAGTTTCGTTTACGACCTTGGTGTCTATCCGGATCGAAAATCTGTACGAGGGAAGGGAGCGAGCAAATTGGAGAACAGTAACAGAAGCCAAGCGTCAGTTAAGGCGATCACACACAAACGAACGTAAGCAGTAAAGAAACTGACCAATCACAATCAATTATTCCCCGCGTAAGTTTTAAAATGGCGTCTTTAAGTTTCGATTGTGATTGGTCGACTTGCTTACTGTGCTTACGTCTTACTGCTCAAGTTCGTTTGTGTGTGATGGCCTTTAGTCCGACGTCGTCATACGGTAGGCTGAATGTTGCACTTTATCGATTGGACGGTAGACGGTGCGCGTTGCTATGGCTACACGTATACACCGTAAAACCTACCTTCGGCCCTTGCAACACTCGCCCTTGCGTGGTACGTGGCTTTTATAGGGCGGTTTACGATGCACCCCCATGACTGTCGTCGTCGCGCGGCTGCACCGAAGGTAGGACGAAGGGCCGCCGCCGGCGGCATCGAACAAAGGCGTGCGGGCGTGCATTACCTCTGCTTGAAGGAACCTCGCCAAATCTGTCGCGAACGACGTCCTGTAATTAATCCCCCTTACGCCCCCTAAACCGCTACTCGAAAGTGACACGAAGCACCGTGTGTGCCTCTTCTCTGTGTCTTCTTTGATTTTCGAAATCGTAGCGGATTACCGTGGCCTATTTTTTCATGAAGATAGTCGGAAAAATAAGATAACAATATCTCTCTCGTTAAACGATAAGATCTGAAAAGAGTTCTTCCGGTTTACTTCTTCTTGCTTGCTTCCCTTTCATTTTCTTTTTTTTTTTTTTTTTTTTTTTTTTTTCCACCGGGAACACAATCGATCAATCAGGGTGAAAAGTGTGTGACGGCGAAAGTTACCGAGAACACGAATTGCCGTGAAATTCGGAAAATTATTCGTTTCCCAATTTCCAAAGTTCTCCACTCCTCCAGACAGGGTGACGCAACCCCTCAGAGTCGCGGAATCGTAGCCCCTCGACCCTGTGCGAAGGGTCGGCTGACTCTCGTCGCCATCCCTAAAGCGTCTCGGGACAAAGACGGCTCCTAATTCGATCGTGATGCTTTGTTCGTTCCACTCGGAGCCACGTGCGTCGTTATTCGTCTTCAATTTTTCAACTTCGTCTCTGTCCCCTTTCTTCTCTATTTCCTTTTCTCTCTCGTGCCAAATTAACATTTGAATCCCGATCACCATTTTCATGGCATCTTTGCCGTATTCTTATACGGCTTTGCAAATTTATTTAAGTAATCATTAAAATAATCTACAAGACTTTGACCATGAGAAGCGGAGAGGCAAAGCGAATAAAAAACAAACGTAGTACAACAGCAAGGTGGATTTCTGTGGAGCTCTGCTTCTCCCAGAGTGGAAATGAGTTTATTCCGGCGTTACGATTGACGTTAGGTAGGCATTATCACCATACGGCAGATCTCCGTCGATTGGCAAAGATACCGGAAGAGAGGGCAATCGGGATTCCGGGGCTGATTGCGCGGGACAAGGTCGTCGTTACCCTGACAACCGTAGTCGGCACGTGCTGCCTCGGTGGTTCCTCCTCGTCTACTGACCCCAAAATGTGCGCGCGACGATCACTTCGGACGTTCTCATGGGATTTGGGTTACTGTCACAGAACAAGAGATAGCAGCGGAGATAAAATATCGCGGGGTAAAATATCGGATCGTCCTTTGGATTTATTGATATCGTCGCGCGAATGATACGGAAACGATCGCTCGTTCGCCGATAACAGCCGGCTGACACACGTACGAGTGAACTTTGAAGCAAGGTGTACTATATATGTACACTTGTTCCTTTCCACGCTGCGAGATAAAGACGTGAGGAAGAAAGATCTCTCGACCAGCTTCGTGGGGTAATTTCGACGGGCGCGCTTGCTTGCTCACCGCGTCTCAGAATGAAAATGACTCCACTGTCGACGGGAGGGGGAGGGGGGCGGCGGGGGGAAGGGGAGTCCGATCGCGACGTGCCTAAAGTCGGAAAAAAATGGGACAAAGGGTGCCTCCAATGCGTCGAGCAAAGCACGACTCCACTTGGATGGGCAGAATGCGAAAAGCCAGGGCAGCACCCTTCGACTCCGAATTCGCGGGGGTGCAGTCGATCCTTCTCTTTGTCTTCGGCACCACGTGTCGCGTGTGTGCGCGCGCGCGCGCGCGATATTCCAGTGCGTGGGATAGCGGCGGCGTTTCGCGGACAAAGGGCCCGGGTCCTTGCTGATATATATATATATACATATATATATATATATATATATATAGCCGTTTGGAAGCTCGGAATCCGCCGAGCTCGGTGAAGGCTAAATGGGGTGAAGGTCTTGGGGGTTGGGAATCGTGTAGCGGCGGAACCTTAGGAGTAGTTAGAGAGGAAGATCGAACTTGGCCGGGAGGGCCCGACGCGGGCGGGCGGGCGGCGTGTCCTCCAATTCCGCGGGCTCCAATCTCTCGCGACTTATTTCCGGCTCCTTCCACCCGCGACACACGAAAACGCAAACTATCGCGCGTTTCGCGGCTTCGCTTTCTCACCACATGTCGCGCCCGTATATCACGCTCCTCTGCCCGTATTGTCGCACTTCGATCCGTAAGAATTATGATAGCAACGTATCTGTGTAGAATCTGTTTCGACACAGAGCGCTCTACGTATGATCTTAACTGTAAAGTCAACACAAATCGTTTCATCTAATTTTGTCTAATCTCTCGGTTTGACCTCGTAAAATGGACATTTCGTTTGATTTCATTCGCTCTCGAGCGAGCAACGACACATTGTCCGACCGAGAACAAGAGTGAGAAAGATTACGTTGGCTCGCGATCGAGAGCCTTCGTCATGAAAATATCAATCATAATTAAGGAATAAATGATGAATTAAAGAGATACAGACGTCGGAATATGGCTCTACGAAGACGCCGTTAATTGACGGTGAACAGAAATGTAGTGTCGCTTGCGTATGCTACACATTGCTTCCTTCTGCAGCATCTAGTGCTTGCTGCACCGCAAACCCGAGTGTGTTATTTTGACCGGTGAAGCTTTCTTCGCGCATTTCTTGTCTTGTCTGAAATCACGTCATTTGATGCTGACTTCGATATCACTTAACGCGTTAAACGACGTGATTTAAGACAAGACAAGATACGCGTAAAGGAAGCTTATACGCGTCAAAGTAACACACACACACACACACACTAGGGTTTGCAGTGTGATTGGGAGATGATAGAGCGTTGCATCGGCATCTACTTGCAGAAGACTATGTCCTCTTCCCCGCTGACACATTCTCTACCCTCTTCTCATTCTCCCGCTCTTTCCACACTGTGCTCTGTTTATTTATCTATCTGCCTGTTTACTTATCTATCTATCTTTCCATGATGCGTGAGTGTTCGCTCGTGAAATACCGGAGGAGCCGAGGAGGGTTAAACGGTCGATTGCATAAAATATACGGAGACATTACATTTTCCCAACCGCGTATTTTAGCCGCGTATCGCCGCGAAGTACTCTAATTTACGAAATCATAAACATAACAGAGCAATAATTTTTAACAGAATGAATTTTCCTCTTTGTTTTAGGTAAGTTCACAAGTGTCTTTTGGTACCTCTGGTCTGGCGAAAGCATCGTCTTGTAAGTCTCTGCTTGATATTTATCCATTATGCATATATTATATCTCGTTGAAAATGTTACACGATATGATTGACAGATATCGATGTTAATCACAAGAGAGAAGTTTTAACGTACAATTTAAAACGCGGAATGGTTTTGCTCGTGCATGTATCACATACATTGATGTATGTACGTGCGAGATTGTGATTAGAATTACTAAGAATATTAATATAAACAAAAGGAAATGTTTTCGTGTCCTCCTGATCGACATCAGGACGGATTGAAACAAGAGAAACATTTTCTCCGAGTACCCTTAGAGACAGAGCCTAAAGAGCTTAAAGAGAGGTAAAGGTGCGTGCTTCTCGGTAGCGTTCATGTGGTTCAAAAGCAGCGAGCGGTTGGAAAAGCACGTGGACGGAGCGCACACGTGAAACCTGTTGCAAAGTGTCAAATGATTGTGGTACACGCGCAGAGCAGCAGATGTCGCTCGGCGATACGCTGGCAGCAGGCTCTATCGGACGTATTGTAAAGCAGAGTTGAGCGGCTTGCCGCGCTCACGTTTCCCTACGAGTCTGAACCGTACTGCCACCTACTACTACTTCTCGGCCGGCTCGTCGAAGGAGAGTGGCTTACCCGATACGGAAGTTACCTACTTGACTGGCTCTAGTCGGTCGGATTACAATACTTGCCTTGGAGTCTTTACCTATCGCATCGAGCGATTCTCACGTGTGAGTACGAAACGGACTCGTCCGCTGCTCTGTTTGCGGATGCGAAACGAGCGCGAATGCAAAAATATATGCCGTCGGTGTAATTTCGTTATATCTAGAATCGTGTGCGCTGTGCAAAAAAGAAAAAAATTGAAATTTGTACAGTCTCTCATCTAAGCTGTAGAAGCAAGAGGCGAATAGGTCCCGTTAAATTTCTCTTCATGAAAAAAATTGAAATATAAGAGCTTACTTTTGGACCGCATCGATTCTTCGCGCTTTCACGGCGATCTTATCAAGCCGCGGACTGAAATACGTCGTAGTTATTATTGACTGACGTTGAAAGTATCATTGTTATTATTATTATCATCGTCCCAAAGAGATGCGATGCGTGTCCGTCAAATCTCTAGAAAACTCAATTTGACTAAATCAGTGCGCAAATTATCGGCTACGCAATTACGCTCTGTAGTTTTTTCAAGGACTCGGGTACAAGAGAACTGCGATAGTATCTTTATAAATCGCGAGGTCAATGTACTCCGACGCGCTGTCGCGCTCTTTCCTTATTGTTGACGAAGCGAGAAGGTAAGCGGACGGATTAAGTATCCTTACCGCAAAAGCACATTGCGCAACCGCATTGCTGCGATTTGCGTGGTAACGGCGAGAGCTCGGTGCGAGTCACATTTTAGCCATCATACGCCATTTATGGACGTCCTGCTCGGCACACTATCGCGAGACAAGCTGCAAATCCGCCGTACAGAATGCGCGCTGAGTCGCGCTCGAATTGCGTCGACGTTTGTCTCGACGAATAAATATAACTTGACACTTTGTCTATAATTAAAAAACGACTCGTCGGACTCTAATTAATTACCATCGGTAAATCTTTATCGTAAGCCCGAGCTTTAACGGGAAAGCGAATTTTTCATCTATTTAAAAATAATATATATATATATATGTATATATGTATATATGTATAATTTATATATTTGTAAATTTATAAATATATATATATATATATATATATATATCATTATTATCGAGCAGATGAAGCGTTCGTTAGTACATACATAAATATGTATGTATGTGTGCATGTATATGTATATATGTACGTGTGTACATGTTACAATTATGATATCCGTAAAAGATTGATTGGTTCTTCCGCACAATTTCAATCGGACGCAATTAAATTGAATGACGCGCGACAACAATCTTCGAACGCGGATTTCGCTTTCTTCCGATCACCGGCGTTAACATTCTTACGTGCCGATACACAGCGATAGCAGGCGCCGCTGCTACAACCTCCTCTCCGAGCGGCTCTCCGCACGGTTAATGATGTATGTGAAAGTCAACGTGAGACGCGCGATGCAGTTTTCACTTTATATGAAAGTGTCTCTCCGTTTTTACATACGTCCGGGCTATTCGGGGACGAGATGATGACCGTGTCCCCCGCCCCGGGAAGGGGCTTTTCCCTCGGGCTCCTGAAAAGAGGCGCGAGAAGCTTGATTCGTCATAAATCTTACTTCGTAAAGCTGATAAACTAACTTTTAAACGGTCTTACGACGCGCGGTATCTACGCGATTTGCGAGAAAGGGTGCGAACAAAACAAGACTAATCTAGTCCGAGTTTTATCGCCCCGTGCGTAGAGAAGGTACCATGAATGAACATTCAACTGCACGTAGACGCACGTGCATTAATTAATTCTTCATCCGTTATATCGACGTGCCTCATTAATCGCACCTGTCCGCTGCTCGCTCGTTCCCCCGTCGTGTCGACGTCGAGCGCGATCTTTGCGCGCGCTTTTGTCGCGGGTGAATTTTTCGCGGACGGTCCGTCGACGCAGCCGTCGCGCATCCGCGAATCTCTCACGCATAATTGTAACACGCGTGCAATTATTCACGGCACGTGGCGACCCGAGTGGCTCGTTGGTCAACTATACAGATTCCGATGCCACTGGTGCACTGGTGTGCACCGCGTCGACGTCAGTACGTCAGCCGGCTGGCTGGTTTGTCGGGCTTGCGATGGTATTTGCTAAACGCGAGCGTGTGTGTGCGCGTGCACGTAACCGATTCTCGCACACGAATGAAGTCAAAGTTCAGTCACTCCGTAACCTCCTTTCGATCGAAACTATTACACACTAGCCAGCGACTCTCAACCGGCCGGGTTTCTTTTTTTCCTCTCCCCTCCCCCCCCCTCTCTCTCTCTCTCTCTCTCTCTTTCTTCCTTTACTTTCATTCTCGTTAAACTTTGCGATATCGCATCGCGCGCGATCGTTAGCCGCTCTTACCGTTGCAACAGTTTGTTAACTCGACGAGACTCGAGCGAGATACGCATCCCGCCGTCGCCGACGTCGCTGCCGTCATCGTCGTATCGTCGTACCGTATCACCGGCCGTGTATTTTCGTACCGGTTTTTATCGCGTTTATCGGCAATTTCTTTGTTTTTTTTTTTTTTTTTGTCGCGGATCGAATCGACACGCGTGACGAACGCTGAGCGAAATAACGCGGTTCCGTCGCGACACTCCGCACATTCCTGCCTCGTCGAGAAACTACGATGCGTTGGCCGAGCGGCCGAATTTTTGACACCGAGCTGCAAACGACTCGCGCGATTTCTCGAAGATGCCACTCCTTCATTAGGTTAATGTACCTCGCGGAACGCTTTCACTCTCTTTCGCTTTCGCGGTGAAAACAGTAGAACGTAAACGACTGTGCGCTCCGATTCGAGCTGCAAGACGTAACGAACGAGCACACGTTAGGCTACACGATGCGTGCGTGCGCGCGCGCGCGTGTGTGTGTGTCACGTCGTAATGCAGCGATCGAGTGCTTTTTCTTTCTTGTTTCTTTTCTTTTTCTCTTCTTTTTTTTCACCAATCGACATGTTCCGATGCACATTAGCTCGAGGATCAAACGCACCGAATATAGATCCGCGTCGCAAGGGTTCGCGCCGCGCGCAACGCGACAAAGTGTCCTCGTTTATCTGACTCATTATGCAAATATCGCGGCGTTTGAAATAATTTCCACGATAAAGATATCGATGGTGTTAAATATACGCGAGATGCAAATTATACCGGTCGAGCGTATAAACAGGATCACGCGTTATTTCAACGTGAGGAAATAGGAGCAGAAACTTGGAAAATAAATACCAGTCGGTCGGTCGATAGTTTTGCGGCTCCGTCGATTTCGAAACGCTCTTACCGCCGCGCGACTCCACAAGTCGGCATATTATACGTAGGTAATAGATATTTATTCAAATTGCCGCCGCCGCCCGCCGCCGCCGCCGCCGCCGCCGCCGCCGCCGCCGTCTCCTCCCCGTGCGTAAATTTCCAACGCGGGCTAATCTCGCGGGATTCTATTCCGGAAATTATGCAAGCTCGGCAATCAGAGCCGGCTACTCTCTCGCGTTGTGTTCGCGTTGTCTCGTTAGGAAATAAAACTTTAGTTCGCAATTTCATCACTCCCAATTGCGTAAGAAGCGATATACGGAGAATGACATAACTAGCGGTTGTGTGCGATCGCTGTACGCTCGCGTACGCGCTTCGTTATTTTCGTAATCGTAATTTGGCCGATGAGTCCAATCGACGCGCGGCTGGCGATTTCCTTTTATTTGATTTCCTCTCTTCGAAAGAGATGAACGCGAAGCGACGAATCAGCTGTCCGCGTTCCCCTCGTCGACGAGCGACCGTGGCCGTTCCGTCTCTGTAGCTTCACCGACACCTTCACAAGTTTTAGCAAAATAGCGCGGCTACGTCGGCGATACTCGTTCCTCCAAGATTGCATACGCACAAGCGGAACTTTGTATGCATGAACCACCCTCATGGGTGTTCTCTCTCTCTCTCTCTCTCTCTCTCTCTCTCTCTCAGCGTAACGTTGCGAGCGCGTAAAAAAGAGCGCATCTCCGCTCGCTCATTATCGGAAAAAAGTTAAAATTCATCGCGCCGTCCCGCCCGGCCCTTATCGATCCCCGATATCGAATCGATAGGCTCTCCTTAGCGACCCGTTACGTCGCTCCGGGACACGGTGCTGGCGCGCGAAAGTAAAAGTAGGCGGACAGCAGCACGCGTTGAACCGCTTGAAACGCGTCCTCGAACGGTCGCTGCACTGCATGAGGAGTTACCCCGGCCTCCGCGTTGAGCAACCAATCCGGTAACTGTAGTTCAGTTTCGCCTCGGCTTTCAGAAGTTTCTCGAGAGAAGTTCTCCTCGCGAAGATGCATCATCCCGCGAGATTTCCTTTCCACCTCGACGCGGATCCGTAGATCCGCGCGCGCGCGCTAGGTAGCTGCTAGCCGGGCTTCTCGGTAGTATCGTTTCGATTTGTTCGACACCTCGAGATTGCTCATCGGAGCGGAGCTCTCCGGGCCGTTTGCCAAGGAGTTTCGCATTACGTCGCGTACGTCGCGATTAAGCAAGAGCGGAGGGACACAGATCGCGCGCCGGCTGCTGTCGGTTTAGGCCGCTGTCGTGCGGAGGAAATCCCGCGAGTCCCCGGATTCCCCAGGTGAAATCGAGCAAGGGAGAGAGCGAGAGAGCCGCCCGATCGACCGTCGGCGTCGGCGTCGGCGTCGGCGTCGGCGCGATTGAAATCTCTCGCGGACTTTGGATCTTCCGCGCGCGGACCTTGGAACGCTTGTTTTTACTCGGCGTTCCCGCTCGTAAACGCTCGTCGCTCGCAAGCGGAGGAGAGGTCCTGTTGGACACAGGCCGTTCCACGAACGGTGGCTGCGCGCTCGGTGGGAGCTTATTCGGTCGTTGGGTTGCGTTGAGCAAGCCGAGAGCGAGCAGCAGTCACCTCGATAGCGAGTGTTGAACTCGCGGGAATCTAGGGCGGCGCACTGACACACCGCGTATACGAAAGGCGAGCGTATTAACACATACGAGTCGCGATCCGCATGTATCAGCCCGGTGTATCGTGTGTGCACGTACACACGCGACACGCGAGAGTACGATAAAAAGGGGGGGGAGGGGAGAGGCTTGTACGAACGCGGCCGCGGACGCGGCCGCGGCGTGTGTGTATGATCGGTGGGGATCATCGGAGATTTTCAAACGCGTGAACTTTGATTCGCGTCGTGAATTTCACGCGACTGCCCCGGCTGTCATGTCGTCCGGTCCGTACCGTTACGCGCGGACTCGAGATGCTACGATAAAAAGGAGGATGGAGAAAGGGAAAAAGGGAGGAGAGAGGAAACGGAAAGAGAGGAAAAGGGAGATGGAGAGGAAAGAAGTCTCCCTCTCCCTCCCTCCCTCCCTCCCTCCCTTTCTCTCTCTCTCTCTCTCTCTCTCTCTCTCTTTCTCGTGTCGACTTGCGTCTCTCCTCGAGGCCACTCGTTAGCCCCGCGGAGCCGAGTCCCGGCGAGTCCGTTAATTAATATCGCCGGCTCGGTAATTGGAATGGATTAACCGAGAGCAGCGGCCGAAGGAGCACGGACACGATTATACGCGTGCGTGTGTATGCGCGCGCGTCCGATGCGTGCCAGTAACGCCGAAAGTGTCCCACTAACGCTAGAGAGAACAACGACCTGGCGAGTCTCTCTCTCTCTCTCTCTGTCCCTGTTCGCCTCTCCTCCCTCATACTCTGCCCATCCTCCGCACACACTTTGCGTCATCAAACGCCTCTAATAACGCACTGTCGTTGTCGCGCTTGACTCGATACAAGTCCGACCCGTTTCGCTCTCGTAGAGAGAATCTCTCAGCGGAGAGAATTTCGCCCCCCGCGCTTTTGCTCGTCTTTACAATCGCTTTTGTGACGCGACAAGAGTCGTCTCACGGAGCGACTGTCGAATGTGGCGCGCGAGCGAATGCGCCATTGTTACGCAGATAATGAGTAGATGATAATAATAATAATAATAATAATAATAATAATAATAATAATAATAATAAAATACAAAAGAAACTCCTCGGCCGGGAGCTGAGGGTCCGTCGATTTCGCTGATCGGAGAAAAGTCTCGATTCGTCTCTTCTCCCTTTCTCGCGTTTCGTTGTTTTTCTTTTCAATAGCGAGTACGTAACGACGGCGAGATCCGCTCTCTCATCGATCGACATCGGCGATACCATTCGCTTTTCAGGTCAGCCGTATTAGTTGTGCAAAAGTCGTGGAAGCCTATTTCCTTGATGAGAGGCATTTGTCGGACGCATCGGCGGCGGCTAACCGTTTCGTCGACGCGAGAGCGGAAGTCGTTTGTCAAAAGAGCCCGCTCCTTTGGTTGTCGTTGTCGTCGTCGTCGTCGTCGGGATCGTGGGCCGCGACCAGAGAGAGAGAGAGAGAGAGAGAGAGAGAGAGAGAGAGAGAGAGAGAGAGAGAGAGAGAGAGAGAGAGAGAGTCAAGAACGCTTATTCCGGCGTTTCTTAGATGGCGGAGGGTAGATTCTCGCGGTGGCGTTCGATCGGCTATTATGAAACGGCAAATGCATGGCTGAGCGTGTATATAGCGGCGGACGTCGAACTCTCTCGAGTCCGTTCACGGCGTTACGAAATCAGGAACTTTCGAGTCCGCTTGTGCGTTTGCTACACACCACGCTGAATTTCTAAGAACGCAGCCCCCAAGTGACGACAGGATTATCCATTTCGCTCGTATTTCGGTCCGTATATCGCGCTCCGACGCTCACAGCTTATAAACGCGAGCCACTTGATCTTTTATCGGAGAAATTCCGCGCGCAAAGCGACTTTGAGAGGTCGACTTGTCTCGGATCTCTCCGCTTCGATTTCGAGAGCCTCTCTCTCTCTCTCGATTCCCTGGGAGAGCGAGAGCGAGAGCGAGAGCAAAGTGAGAAAATGGCTACTGTAAACATTGATCGCTTCTGAAGTCGTCCTGCGTGTGAACGCGCTCCGTGTTCGATGCATCGTTTGAGCTCCATCCGCGCTAGAAAGCATCAAGGATAAGTCCGCCCACGAGCAAGGCGAAGCGGTTCGTAGTCGCTCGAAACGGCGCTCTTGCGAAATTCATTAGCGGCTGAATGCAGGCACGCGGACTCGATTGCGGGAGTTCAATCTTATTGCTAAAGCCGCCATTTATAGGTGCCGGTATATGTGTGTGCGCGCGCGTGCGCGCGAGGTGTAGGAAACGAATATCATAAATCGGGCCAACACGTTCAAGTCGATCTGCCTGTCTGTCTGGCGGTCGGTCGGTCGGTCGGTCTCGCCGCATTTACGCGCGAATTCGGCGAGGAAACTTGCACAATACAGATTCGATCGGGAGATTCGGTCGGTCTTGTTCGAAACGAAACCAAGTCCCTCCTCCGTCCGATTGCGAGCCGCAGCAACGGACATTTTTCCAGCTTGCTGAACATAACGAGCAGACTGACTCTCTCTCTCTCTCTCTCTCTCTCTCTCTCTCTCTCTCTCTCTCGTTGAGTCGCTCCTTTTCCGCCGTGGGCAATACTATTTACTTTCGCTAGGAAAACGGACGATTGAGAAATCTCTCACAATTAAATTTCACTCTGTCGAGTGTCGTTGCCGCTCGCTCGCTATAATATTACGAGTATCGTTTATTGTTTCAGTTATCGGTCATTGCTTCCATTTTACGACGCAACGCAAATGTCTTATAATAACAGAGAGCGCCGCGTGCTCGGGAATTATACGCGCGCGCGAATACAGCGGAGCGCGACGGCGCGCGGATATATCTTATCGATTTCAATATTTCTACGACTACAATCGAGCTTTCAAACTCGAATCGATCATCGCGCAAAAAGGCTTCCGTAATAAATCACCAACGGCCAACCCTATAATTCCTTGTGTCTGACACCGTAATAACGGCGGTGAATGCGCCGGTGTTTCGATACCGCGGTACTTATTACGGCGTACTTTCCACGGCTTCAAAGTAAACCTTTGTACATTTCCTAGATATCTCTCTCTCTCTCTCTCTCTCTCTCTCTCTCTCTCTCTCTCGCTCGCTCGCTCGCTTACGCGCGTGTGTCCTGAGAGATCGATTTCTCTTCCGAGAGGAAGAAGACGCGGCTAAATTCAAGAATACAAAAGTCCGTGGGGGGGGTGGGGGGGGCGCGAACACGACGAAGGCAGGATCCTTGGGTAACACTGAGTCGGGCAAAAACACACACGCGAATACTCTTTTTCTCTCTCTCTCTCTCTCTCTCTCTCTCTCTCATACACACGTCGACTCTCTCGGTATAGCGTAGCTGTGAAAGCACCCTAAGGCGCAAAAGCGAGTCGTGTGGCCAAGAGCCGCTCACCCCGTCCTCGACGGCGGTGGTTCGTCGTCCGCGCACGGCCTTCGGAAATGGGGACGTTCGTTCGCTAGCAGCCTCGTGGATCCGAAAGAGGAACGGCGACAGCGTTACTGAGAATCAGAGGGAGCGAGTCGGAGATAACGAGAGTGAGAGGGCGAGAGCGAAACGAGGAAAGGCGAGAGCGAGAAAGATAAGGGAGGAGGAGGGAGAAAGAAAAAAGGAGGCTCCGACGGGAGGAATATATCCCGCGAGAACGCAGGGGGACGATTTTCGCGCGAGAGGTGCTTCGTCCCCGCTCGTCACTAAGTCGCGTCCGTCTATCCAAAGGAAAGAAAGGCAAGACGGAGGGAGAGAGACAGAGAGGCTCGACGACGAGAGATCAGTTGACACATGTGTAATACGCGCTACTTAGTATCCGTTTCTCCTTGTACGGAGCAGAGATCTGCTCGATCTCCGGCCCCGGCCCGCTGGCCGCCCCGTCGACGCGTCGGGGCGCAATGCACTCTCCAACGAGAGAGAGAGAGAGAGAGAGAGACAGAGAGAGAGACCTTGTCCTGGCCAGTGGCTTTCAACGGATTACGCACCGTTTCGCGGTAAACTATCGAGACATTGGCGGCATTCACGTGCGTTTGTTTTCCGATCTAAACGACCGTTTCACAACGATTATACGCGCTCGTGCTCGCACGGGCTGAATTTGAAGATCCGACCGTCGTCTAAAATTAGCAACCGTAGAGCGCGTTAATTGCGCGATGAACGTACGGATTTATGTTGACCCTTCCTCCTTCCTTTCCTCCTCTGTCCCGCCCGTGCCGCCGCGCCGTCCTCGCCATCGGCGCGATAACTCGCCGGTGCTACGAATAGTCTCCATTAATACGCATGTCGTCGTAATGGACGACGTAAATATATTATGCGACAAATACACTGTGACAGAATAACGGCTCGACGGGGACACGGGTGTCCGAATAAATCAATGGCGAAGTCGAGGCGGAAAAGTAGGACTGGAAAGTTTCGCGAAAAGAGAGAGAAGTTTGCGTTCGTTTTCCGCGAGTTATGTCCGCGCGGCAACGCGACAAACGCGTCGTCGTCGTCGTCGTCGTCGTCGTCTTCGGGCGTCGTCGCTTTCTGCGCGCGTCCTGATATCCTTCCAAACCCCCGGTCGCAAATGGAATATGCGCCCCCGATTTCGAAGGCCAATCGGGCAACGCACCGAGTGTCGGTCAACGGAGTGTGATGTGCTCCGACCGTGGTCCTTAAGGCTCTATCACACCAACCGACTTTCTTCTTCTTCTTCTTCTTCTTCTTCTTCTTCTTCTTCTTCTTCTTATTTATCTGCTTTTTTTACATTTCAGCCGCTGCTAGTAAGTTTTGCACTTGTCGTTATTGATATCATTCAATGTAAGACTCAATGCCGCTCTCATTTGTCCTTTCAAAACATTAATTTTTTTTCGAAGACTAAGAGTCGCCAAGAAGAAGAAGAAGAAGAAGAAGAAGAAGAAGAAGAAGAAGAAGGAGAAAATGTTTCGCATTTTTTGAGCAAACTTGAGCGAATTTCCTCAGCTTGGCACTCTTCACAATACATACACATGCACGGGCGTGCAGTCATTGTTTTCATACATGTAAAAAGCTATCGCGGGTATTTAGTACGAGGGCTTGCTCTCTGAAGGCGATCGCCGGGCGAAACCGACTTCTCATTGTCCTTTTCCTCGTCTTTAATCAGTCGGGATGGTTGTACGGTGACACTCGAGAAAGCATGCATCGCGCGGCTGAATGCACAGGCACAGGCACAGGTTGACTCGACTGGCTGAGTGAACGAGTGAGTGAGTGAGTGAGTGAGTGAGTGAGTGAGCGAAGATGACGTCAGAGCACGGTTGCAGCGCCCTAGATCGAGGGAGGTCACTGTGTGCCAGGCCGACGGCCCGCCGAGGTCGTACCCTCGCCGTCTCTCCGCGCCGAGTGCGCTTTTCGTCTAGTCGTTTCTAGGCTAGCTTGGGTTACGTCTCCAGAACGTGGGAGGCCGCCGAGTGCAGCCTCGGAAATCCGATATGTCATCATGTAGCGCGCGCGATGCGCTCTCTAGGTCACTCAGGTGCCGAAGCCGGTGACCAGCCGGTCCGCCGAGTCACCGGAGATGATCGTTCCGCTCTTCACTCGCGGCTAAAGCGGCGCCGCGAAACGCTTGTTACTCGAGGATCTAACATTTCCGAGCGCTTCTGATCCAACTTTCGCGGGCCAACTCGAGGGAATCGCAAAGTTTCCGACTCGACAAGTCGTGCGCTCGAAGGAATCCGCAAAGATCCGCAGATCGAAGCGCGAGGGCGCGCAAAGACGCGCAAAGACGCGCCAAGCCGAAATGAAAAGTTTACGAGAGAGAGAGCGGGACCCTGCGAGCCGAAAGAAGCGCCGGGAATTCGGTCGAGACGCGTCGAGCTAATGTCTTCAAACATACCTCGTCTCGGAACTAGCTCTCTCGCCATTCACCGCAATCGAGCAACTCGTTGTCATAGGTTGCGTATACGCGCGCGCGCGCGCGCGCGCTCGTCCCTGTTAAAAAAAGAAAAGGAAAAAAAAAAGAAGGTGCCGCTTTAGCTCGCAGAGGCGATCGGCGCGCACGATCCGCTGATCGTGGAACCGCGGTGAAGGGTGAGGAAAACCTTCTGTCAGTGGAACAACGTACCGCCGTGAACTCTCTCGGCGTCTCCGCGCCACCGCGGAATCGCGTGTCATGCACGTCAAGTGCAAAGATGCATTCACTGCAGATGCTCGCTCGTGCTCGCGCGAGCACGCATGCACATGTGCCATACCGTGCTAACCGTGAGAGAGAGAGAGAGAGAGAAGGATCTCTCTCTCTCTCTCTCTCTCTCTCTCTCTCTCTCTCTCTCTCTCTCTCTCTCTCTCTACCTCTCTACCTCTCTCTCTACCTCTCTCTCTCTCTCTCTCTCTCTCTTCTCGTCTCTCGTAAGCGAGACGACGACGACGACGACGACGACGACGACGATGACAATCTGTCCGATCTGCTCGCGTTTCGAACGTTTCCTGCGGAAACGTCGCGCGTCTTCCCCGCTTCTTTTTCCCCGCGACATTCTTGAAAAGAACGAGCAAGATTGAGTGATGTCGCAGTCCGGGATTAGAGATTGCTGATGATTTGACTCGCACGCGCGAACTTTGACTTTGAGGAAATACGGACAGACGGAGAATGGTAAAGGTACACGCATCGCGTTTATTGCAGATTGCGCTAGCGCGCGGGAGAGTCGTACGTACGAATCAGCCTCCTCGAGTCTCGAGGCTGCAGGCGATGATAAAATTCCGCGTGTCTAGTTTAGCGTATCATTATCGAGATATGCGACGTGGGAGAGGAAGGAGACTGTGACGAAACGTAATTGAGCCGACTGTTTTTTCCACTGCGCTCACACTAGAATTTACGCGTCACTTACCCTTGACGTGTAATTTTCCCAGAGAACGGCCGCCGCCGCCGCCGCCGCCGCCCTCGCTCGTGTTTTCTGCGTGTGCACGCGCGTCTCAAACCGCGCGCCGATTACATTAGCATCAATTTCATCCGCGAACGGGCGTGACGGAGCGCGCGGAGTGCGATCAATCGCTCGGCATTTTTGGCGCAAGTTTCCGGGCCTCGAGGCGGTTAGTCCCTCGTTGAGTTTTAGAGCTTCGGAGCTCTCTCTCTCTCTCTCTCTCTCTCTCTCTCTCTCTCTCTTTCTCTCTCTCTCTCTCTCTCTCTCTCTCTCTCTCTCTTCCCCTCGTCGTGGTAGAATCGCTCGTCGAAATCTCATTCGACGAGGGAATCATTGAGCGACATGAAGTGCAACACGTGTGCGTGTTTACGACTGACGTTGTAATCTCGAGGCACGCTCGCGGGTTAATAAGACGCGCTCTCGCTCGTCCAAATTTATGCGTTCGGCACGAACGATCGTTCGCACGTACCTTACGATTTACGTGTGATCTCGCAATCTCGCAATGTAGAAAGGAAGGTTCGCCGTCCCTTCTTCTTACTACGCTCCACATACGATGCGGATAAACGTTCGGATTAACTTGTTCGTCCGAGCGAGACCCGTGCTTCGTTGCTACATCTCCTTTCCCCTCGCGTTCACTCTCGTCTCGGACGCATCGTTTGTCGCACGCGCGCGCGCGCGCGCGAAACATCTCGCTCTTGCGGCACCGACATCGCGTGGCTCTGCATAAAAAATTGAACAAGCAACGGGAAACATTGGCCAGAGCGGGCATAATTGATTTACTCTCCGCGAGACGGAGACCCGAAACGCGAAACGCGCTCGTTCTTGCGGATCGACAAACGACGGCTGAACCGACGGATAAATATCTCTCGACATCTCGGTTATCTTCCCAAGTATCTCCTCAGCAGCCGCAATCTGCTTGGTATGATTTACGGAAAAGTATCGATTCCGCCTATGGTGAAATCGGCGAGTTAGGCGGCGGCGACGGCCGAGTTCGCGCCGTCTCGACGCAACGAGAGAACGGGTTACGCGCTCATGTCGGTCTCTCCGGCATGCCTTAATCTGCTCCAACAATTCCTGGCAGGCTGTCGTGACGTGTTGCAACCACCGACGTATATATCAGCAGACCCGAGAGCTTTCTCCCTCCCCCGTGCGCGCGCGTGTTCGTTCGGGACGTTTGCGCTCGCTATCGCCACTTCCGGCGGCGCGACGGCTCGAATCGGGAATCGTCCGGTGAAACGTTATCACCAGCCTCGTTATGCCTCGTCTGCGTCTCGTATGCGCTTTCTTGCACGGGAGCTGCTTTTCTTGTTCTCGTTGGGCGGCCGTTATATTCCCAAAGAACGGACAAACGGATAGAAAGCGCCCAATTTTCTGACGCGTCGCGCGCGTTAATATCCACTTGACATTCATGATAACGGAAGCAAGCGTTATCCGCGATAACAAACGGTGGTTGGACTGCGCGGGTGTTATTTGCGCGCGCGCGCGCGCGCAGAAATAGCGTGAGCGCTGCTACTACGGTCAGCGGCCCAAAGTGCGCGAATCTCGCCGCGAAGAGGGTAGCGGGCGAGAGAGAGAGAGAGAGAGAGAAGAGAGCGATCAATCACTCGGTCAGATCATGTTTACCTGCGCACGGTTGCGTTCCGTGACGAATGAACCGCGTATGCAATTCCGATGCAGTTTGCCGCTTGTCCTAGTGGGCGGACATTCACCCTGTGAGTCGAAGATCGCCGATCAGAAGCGAGGCCTCGCGAAGCTTGGCCGGGCGAGCGCTCGTGCGCTCGTATCGCGCGAGATCTTTCCCTACGGATTTAGAGAGCTTATTATCGCCCCGCACACCGCACGCGTTTTCTCTCTCGGCGCTTTCGTTTTTTCCTCTTTCACCGGCTGATCGACAACAAGTGTGTCTTGCGCTCGCGCCTTGACTCGCGCGTTGACTAACGAGCCACGTTGCAGCCGCGCAATGCGAATTCCAGAGCTTGATTGTTGCGGGGATCACTACTCGCGCGCGCGCGCGCGCGCGCGCGCGAGCGAGCGAGTAAGCGCGAGCGAGTGAGCGCACGGTGAAGTAACGTTAGATTTCTTCTCCCCATTATGTAAACGTAATTTCTCTCGGGACTTCTCGTACGCCAATCGATAGGCTATTACGTTGATAAAAAAAGTGCACTTGACTGGCTCTTTATACCACCTAGGCCTTCGATTACGCTGGCTGTCTCCCCCTCCCTCCCTCTCTCTCTCTCTCTCTCTCTGTCTCTCTCTGTCTCTCTCTCTGTCTCTCTCTCTGTCTCTCTCTCTGTCTCTCTCTCTGTCTCTCTGCGCCATCCTCATTAAGCAAACACATTTTATTGCGGTAATGTAATCGGCCGTGGTATATTTAGATATTATTGTGTCTCGAACATCGAACAAAGATACGCGCCGCGGCGACGACGACGACCCACCTCTGAATATTCCAACGCTGCGTTCTCTCGGCCGACGCAATCGACCTCGACGACGGAGAACGGAGGACGTTGCACTTTGACCGTATCTAATATAAGATACCGCGCGGGCGAGTATAAATACGACGACTAATAGGGTTGACGAAATTATTAGCATATTACTGCACTTTCGTCGACATTCTCACACCCGTCCGAAAAGGATCCTCCTTCTCGCGCGGATACAGCCCGGCCTTACTTGGCACACCGTGTATATATTTCAAATGCTCCTTCTGAGCATCTTACTTGGCGACGGAGAAAAACGTCGTTTAGAATAATCTCGCGCTCTCTTGCGCTCGTTGCGCGTTGTCGCAAGACAAACTTTCGGTGATGCGCGCGGAGTGCGTCGGCGAGAACGCGAGTTGACGAGCTCTCCTATTCTACTTTTCCTATTCTGAAGGCGACGCTTGACTCTCGATAGGCAAATGACATTAGTGCACAATTTTGCAAGTATCCTCAGCGATTCTGTCGATGCGTTTCGACCTGATTCGAATCCTTATCGGCCGTCACATTGTAGTCAGTACGCTCCGCCTACGAAGCTAAATCGCGCACGCATTTGCGACGTGGCCTCGAAAACGCTCGGCAATTTTAATTTTATGCTTGATAACGAGTTGGATTATTCAGGTCGAGACGTGCTACAACACGTTTCCTCCGCTTCCTTATCTCCGCGACAAAATTGCAATTCCCATTTAGGTTTCCTAATCGCCGTTCGTCTTCCCCCCGCGCGATTCTCTCCCCTCTGTTCCAGTCCCGTCACTCTTTTCGGGGCTTTTTCTCTCTCTCGGAAAAGTCGACTCGCGTCCCTCGCGCTCGCGCTCGCCAGGACGACAGCTCTGACTAGAGCGCTATTATTGTTGCGCAGGCGGCGTGCGTGACGATTGCAATGCGCGAAAACCGTTATGCGCATAGTGAAAGGATTTTACGCGTTTGAAATTAACTGTAACGTTGCAAGTATTACGCCGCAATAATGTCGCGTTGCCGCTCGCATCCTAACGACAGCGCGCCCTACGCGCGTATGCGTGTACTCCGGTATTAATTCTCACTGTTGCGCTAACAGCTGAACGGGAACGGAAGGCAAATCGTAAAACAGGCGCGAAAGGGGGGAACGGGGGATAACAAAGCGCGCGCGCGCGCGCGAACGCGTTGAAGGAGCAGGGTAAATACGCCGCGCATCTGTGAACACACGACCGCTGAGAATAATGGCGTTTTTACAGGAGCGCGCCCCAAACGCGCGCCGCGTTTACCGTAACGCCAACGCGCGCGCGGTCGGATCGTCCGTTGGTTCGACTCGTAACGCGAAACGTGCTACGCTCATCTTCCGTCCGTATCCGTAATTAACGGCGTTGCTACGTCATCCGGATCGTCCAAGACTCGCTGCGAGCGAGCGTTCTTGCCTTCTTCTCTCCCTTTTTTTATCAGCCGAGCAGATTGACAGGATAATTATAATTACGTTGCGCTACTATCGTCGCGCAACCGGAGACACTGGATATGTTTCGACAGTCGCATAAATCCGCGCTTCTCGAACGAACGAACGATCGATCGATCGGCAAACGCGGCGCGGTGAAAATGCACTTTCGACGGCGCTCGCTCGACGGTGCGCGCACCGTTGACAGATGACACAGGATGAAGGAACTTTGTCCGAGCGGCGACTATCCGGCAGAGCGTAACGTCCGTCAACGCGTTATGTGCAAAAGTTGCGACGCGCGACTTGGGCTTGTCGCACTTTCGGCCTACTTTCCGTCAAGACGTATTTGCCGCTCTCTCTCTCTCTCTCTCTCTCTCTCTAACTCTAACTCTATATTCATCCTCCGGGAATTTCTTCCCCTCGTTTTGTCCTTTTCTCTTCTTCCCTCTCGGCAACGTGACCGCTCTACAACTCGGCGGGGCCCCTGGTTCGCCAAATTCCTGCAAGCGGCTCTACGGCCTCTACGGGCGGTTGCAAGCGTCGCTTGACCGTGCAACAGGCTTACCTATATCTTTCTCGATCTACTTGGGGCCTAGGAACATACCGGCGCGGCGGTCGCGAGCGATATAGAAGTCGATCCCGTCCCGGCGCGCGGCGTTCTCTCTCCGGCTCTGTTCGTTTCACCAATTATCGCACGCTCGTACCTCACAGACATTGTCGCTGTCTTCCGATTTCCGCGTGCCTTCGACGTTTCACACCTCTCTCGAGCACTCGAGCGTGCGTGGCGTGTACGAGCTGGCGGATATTTCTAGCAGCGAAAGCGGTGAGTGACTTTCGTCGATGAAATAGAGCGGATCGTCGAGAGTGTAGCGTGCGGAAGGCAAGGCGTCGGAGATATCCGGCTCTCTGCTCGAGTTCGAGCGGAGACACATTTCGAGCACCATCCGCCGTTGTGTAATGATATATGAACGCGCGCTCGTAATTGGCCAACGAGCCAGCAGCAGCAGCAGCAGCAGCAGTAGCAGCAGCGGAATGCGCGCGATGGTCAGCACCTCCTTCGCAGATTCACCCCGGCGACTCAGGTCGCCGCGCGCCGAGGCGAACGACGACGGACGTTTGTTTACGTCGCATTGTCGATCGAGCAACGTGTCGATTGTGCAACGGACAAATTGTAGGCCGAGCGATCTGATGAAAGCAGATACGAGAAGCCGCCGGCGCTATGCGCACGATAGTGCGTCGCTGCTACACTGTGTGTGTGTCGCGTCGCGCCGGATCCTTTTTCGAATCGAGCCGCGAGAGCGGCTGAATGAGGAACGTTAAGAATTAGCTTTCGGATCGCGCAACCACCATTGTGAGTCACGAGCGTGTCCGACGAAATCTGAACTACTTACTATCTTCGAAGGATCACGTCCCTTTCGAGTCGGGATTTATTTCGGGACGTCTCCACTATCGTCTCGGGAATCCACGGGGCAAGAGAGAGAGAGAGAGAGAGAGCGAACCATCCGTCAACGCGCGTATCTCGCCTCGTTTCCAACTTTAGATGTAGGGTAGAGACTTTCCCGACCTGATCGTTCCAGTCAACCTACCTCGGTAGCCTACACTCGTACGGTTACATTGCGAAAGAAGCACGAGTCCCAGTTACCCACATTCTGCGCCAGATATCGGCTGCTAATTAAACAATCGACCACTCAGCGTCCCTGTTCCGAAGATTTCCTCCGAGGACTTTTGCAACGCGAGTAGCGCGTAGGCGGGAACGAGGCAGAGGATAAGACATCGCGAGGAAATCCGAGAGCCGACAAGAAGGAGAGAGAGAGAGAGAGAGAGAGAGAGAGAGAGAGAGAGAGAGAGAGAGAGAATTGCCACCTTTTGAGGAAAAGAAGCGCTCGCTGCTGTATCCTCTTTGCCTTTTGCTCGATATTTGCTTTCTTTTGACTCTTTTGCTTTCTTTTTTTTGCCTTTTCGTACTTTGAGACTCGTGTAAACCGCGCGAGTTGTGCGTCTGTTGCGCGATCTCCCGTCTCTCTCTCTCTCTCTCTCTCTCTCTCTCTCTCTCTCTCTCTCTCTCTCGTCTATTCGGCACACAGTCGACGGCACGGCGATTACACAGCCGGTGGCGCGTTGCGTGTGCTTCGTTGTTTGTAGCGCGCATTGCAAATGCATAGCGTGGGATGAATCGATGTTGCGGATGATAGAGAGCGATAAAAGTGTCCGCCGTGGGACTGTGATTTTCCCAGTTTGCGCGTCAAGCGGCCAAAGAAGCTACGGGTTTCGGATCAGCACGAGATAATCAGGCGTCGGCACGCGTGTGTGTGTGTGTGTGTGTGTGTGTGTGTGTGTGTGTGTGTGTGTGTGTGTGTGTGTGTGTGTGTGTGTGTGTGTGTGTGTGCGCGCGTGCGTGCGCGTGCAGGGCTTTCTCGCTCAATAAGAGAGTCGCGCACGTGGGAGTGGGCCTCTGCGAGTTTCATAATTACAGGTTTATTTCCAGGATATTATCTCTGGCGAGTCGCGAACGGCGCGGTGCGCCGACTGCGCCTGAAAAATTTTTCCCGACGACCACGAACGGTGGTGGGTAGCTGTTGCAACGCGGAAAGTGTCCCACGCGAACTCTGCCAGGCTGCGCCTGACATTGCATAGACATATCTATTCTGACCGGTTCTACATATTTCAGACCGGCCATTGTCTGCGCGCAAGTAGGCCTCCATGAGAATGCAATCAAATTGTCGCCCGTCCCGCCGGGAGAGAGAGAGAGAGATAGAGAGAGAGAGAGAGAGAGAGAGAGAGAGAGACGCGCGAATTTCCCGATTTCAGCCGCACAACAGGCGCGCGCTTTCGCACTTTTCGATTTACAATTGCACAACGCACCGCGAGCGAGCGCATTATTAGACTAGCGCGCGCTCACAATAGGTCCACGATATCCTTGCGCTCTTTCAACGTTTCTAGCGCGCTCAGAATCATGGAGACTCTGGCTGCCAGCGCAAACGTTAACCACGTCCTTTAAATTGTAGCTTTCGTTTTTTCTCGCTCACGAGTTTCGCGTTGTTTCCGCTTCAGAGTCTTTGGATTGTCGAGATTCTCTCGTTTGTCCGCGGTTTTTGCTATTGAATAACGCCCATTCTTGGCGTTTTCATTATTCAGTATTCCTGGGCCGTGGTCGTGGCGCGCCGCGCGACCGCGTGCTCACAGGTTAGAGTCGGGATAAGTTGGGATAGGTTGTGCGAGTCGGTAGCGCTCTCGGACAACACGTTAGATTACGCCGGCGTCTGTACCGTTGCTCGCCTCGATCCCACCGCTCTCTCACCTGTGATCCAACTTGTATTTTCCGTAGACGTAACGCACCGCACCACGTGTGTGCGTACACACACGCGAGCGCGCGCGGGCATTAGCGCAAGGGTTAAACGGCTTTCACTCTCCGAGTGTTGGTGAGTCAACGACAGCCTGCTGAGCGAGAGAGAGAGAGAGAGAGAGAGAGAGAGAGAGGAGGAGAAAGAGAAAGAAGACACTATATTCCCCGATGCATTCGACAGTACCGTACGAAAGAGCAGCTCTAGGAATTGTTGATCCTGAAAATGTATCCACCGGCTGACAAGTTTGTAAAATCGCGGGCAACTTTGCAGCCGCGCTGCACGGCTCGGTAGCATGCGGCGCGATAATCGATACCCGAAGGAGTCGATGACCGCCGCCGACGACTCTGCGGTCTCTCGATTTGTAGATGGACGCGTGCGATTCTCTCGATGGGGATTCTTGCAAATCTAGACGAACCGGCGGGATCGTAAACGCGACATAAGTTGGCCCGCTGGGTTAAGGATGCAATCGATTTAATTGGTGCGCCAGCGCAGTTTATAAAACGAGCTTTCGTCATCCGTCGGCGTGTTAAGTTACGAACATCGCGGTTTGGCGAATCGTCGTCAAGGCGCAATAAAACCTAGGTCGAGTATTCGTCGACTGAAATCCTTGATCCTAATGGCGGGTCAACCGTGCCAATTGGCCATACGAATGAGACGGTTGTATCCCGAGGATACGGCCGTGGCTTAATCTCGACTCGATAAGATCGTTTCTTTATCTCCCCCGCCGATTCATGCTCTCGTTATCCTGCAAGAAGGACGGCTGCATGCGTATTAGGCATTAGGCCTGTTTAGACCGTTAGGTTGAAGTTGTCCGAAAAATCTCCGTGCCGATCGCCGATGGCTAAGCGGCAGCCGATGGTATGCTGCAGCGTCCATTCCGAGTTTCCGCGGCGACTCTTCTCAAGCCCGCGCAGACGCCAAAATTCCTTCTCGGCAACGCGCGCGAAAGACAACAATTGAACCGTGTCTTGCGACACACGGCCCCGGGCCTTGCGACGCGAATTTCGATCAATTTGGAAGATATATCTTTCGCTCGCGCGTCGAAAGCCTCCGTGACCACGGATCGGGCCAAAAGTTAATTCTCGGGTGAATGATCGAGCGCGCGGGGTGGACGCGCGGCGGTGGCACTTGGGTGATCCCCGGCGGGCTCGGCGCGCAGGCGCTGCGGTGCCGCGGCACACCACGCCGCGAGGAACTCACTCGCGTACCGCATCGCACGGCACACACAGCACACCAACTAACCACGAACGAGAGCGGGCCAGCGCCGATTTACAGGTACCACGCGTGCAACAGAGAGAGCGAAAGAGAGAGAGCGAAAGAGAACGAGAGAGAGAGAGAGAGAGAGAGAAAGAGAGAGAGCGAAAGAGAACGAGAGAGAGAGAGAGAGAGAGAGAGCGAGAGAGAGAGAGAGAGCGAAAGAGAGAGAGAGAGAGAGAAACACACACACACACACACACAGAGAGAGAGAGAGAGGAGAGAGAACCACGCGGTCGCCGGCAGCAGCAACAGCAAAGGCAACAACCAAGATATCGCTGGCGACGAGCGACCGAACTGTCACGCACCGGCCACTGTTGCACGTCGGGAAAGGATCAGTACCGATTTCTGGATCACGAGATCGTTTGAGCTGGCGCACAACTAGCCAACGAGTGCGTGCGTGCGTGCGTGCGTGCGTGCGTACGCGCTATTACGGCTCTGCCAAGTGACAACGACGGGGACAAAGACGAGGACGAGAAAGACGACAACAGAGCACGGTCGCAACGGTCAGTGAGAACCGGGGACGGTCAGCACGCGTTTCTCGCGCGTCTCGCGGCGTGGCGTGTTGTCCAGCTGTTCATTGTTTACGTACGGGTGGATGCGTCGGAAGGAGGAAACGCACGCCGGGGGCTCGTAACTCGCGACTCGAGGGTGAACTGTCGCAACTCGACCGTGTCAGGCGATGACTGTGCAGAAGGTCAAACCTCGCGGCACCGTGGCGGAGGAGCAACAACCCTCGGCGTCCGACATCCTCTCCCCCACGAGCGAGCCCCAAGAGAATGACAAGGAGTCGCAGTCGGCACGGACCTGCTATCGCGGCGCCGGCCAACAGGACAGCGAGAATCTCCTGGGGCGCGTTTTGGCCGGTGAGTGAAAGATCCAACGAAAGAGAGAGTTGGACCCTCGCGCGCGCGCGCGCGCGCGCACGCGCGCTCGCGCCGCGCGCGCGTAGGGCAGCCTCTTATTCTCGCTAGAGTAAACGCGCTTCGCGGGCTAACGGCCGCGCGAAACGTTCTTTAACGTATCACACACGGATCTGCTCGGTTCATAGTAGGAAGAGTACATCTCAGAGAGAAGAGAGAGTGCACGTGGGTTTCATCTTTCCAGCGGTGAGACAACACAGGGAATGTAGGCTACGCGGCGCCCCTGTGCGACCGACGCGGCTAGTTCGTTGCCCTCGCGGCAGTCCTTCACGCCGGCCGTCCGGCAATTTTGTCTTTTCCTCTGCTCCGTCTCTGCTACTACGCTCTCGCGCTGCTCACCCCCTGTAACTCGCTGACCTCCTCTACCGTCCGCCCTACTGAAATTCCTTAATTTCCCGCACCCACGTGCGAGCGTGCTTACGCTTGTTGCGACGAGTCCTACAGGTCCCTAGAGTGTTGCCTACCATGACGCACGAGAGTCTCTCTCTAGAGTCTCCCACCCCTCTTTCGCGATACACACACGCGCGTGCGATTTCCAACCTCTCCGTGGTCGCCATACTCCTCCTCCCCGTCCGCGCTAGCGTGCGTATTGTGCGTGCGTCATCATCTCTCCTTCTGCTCTCGCTCTCCCGCTCTTATATCTCCCTTCAGCGCCCTGCTCGCGTGCGTCCGCGGGCTTCCTGCGCCTTTAACTGCTGTGAAGGCACAGATCGGATGTTCTTCGTCCGGGCGCGTGCCGCCCGTGGTCGCGATTCGACTCGTCCCTGTCGTCCTCATACTCACGGAAAGAGTGTGTGCGCTGCGAGCGCTCTTGGCGACTTCACCGGGCCGCTAGTTTCCGAAGTTCGTGCACCCCCTGCGCTTGTGCTACCGCGCCGTAACTGACGGCTCGAAATGAAACGTTGTGATGTCCGAAGCATGTGTGCTCGGACCTCTCCGCGTGTGCTCTGAGGCGACCCTCGAGATCAGCAACCCCTCCCTTCTCGCCACAGTGGTGAGAGCCTGCTGGGTGTGGCACTTCCGCGGACTCGCGTGTCCCGACATCGCCGCTCGGGCCCGTCCACGCAGCGACTACCTTTATCCTGCGGAAGTCGGTCGCTTCCCACTACTATCAAGCACCCGATAGAACTCCTCACCTCTTCCCCCAGGCTGTAGCCTATTCGACGACTAAGGCCTTATTCCCTCCTAATCCACCCGACCAGCCGAAGGGCCGTCCAAGGCTCCTACTCGGCGTAAGCTTCTTCGTCGGCGTGCTGAGACCTCGGTTCGTTGTGCGTGTTTGCACGCTGTTTGCACATCGCGGGCACCAAGTCGTGCATCGCGTACTTTCCACACACAAAAGAGAGCGATGGAGTGACAGAACACAGTAGAAGAAGATGCAGCGCTACGAGTGAAAGCCGGTTACCGAAAGAGAAGAGGAAGAGCGACGGACGAGATCGATAGGCGTGCGGAAACAGAGAGACGTAGGAGGAGCTTGACAGATAGAGAGCGACGGAGGCGAGAGCGAGAGACGCGAGAGAGAGAAGAGAGAGAGAGAGAGAGAGAGAGGAGGATGGAAGGAGTGAGAGAGATTGTAGATTTATGGAAGATGCAGCGGTGCCCCCCCCTTCGGATGGACTCATACATAACGTAGCGATGTACGTACGTGTAGAGACGTTTATGCAGCTACGCGTATCCCCGGACACGAGTCTAACAACGACTCGCGGGCCATTGCGACGCGCTTCCGCGTCAGTTATCGCGCGTACGGACAGTTTCATTGAAATAAAGCACCCGCGGCGACGAGTACTAGACCTGTTACGTAACTACCCCGCGCGCGTTACTCGCAGTCGCGCCTTGCTTCTCGCCGGCGCATCGTCCTCTCCTCTCTCTCTGCGCCTCCGACCGCGCGGCCCGCCGCTTCCCTTTCGCCCGGCCTCTTCGCCGCGCCGGCGCAGCCTTCGATGTCGGGACGTGCTCCTCTGCCCCCTGGCGTCAATCTTAAATTGTGCTTTGCGCTGCCTCATATGCAATGCGGAGGAAAGTTGAGCCCCGCTAAGGGGTATGACATCGCTGTGACTTTGAAATTCTCCAATTCTCTCTCATGGTCCGTTGTTACTACTCCGTGGAATGCTTTCACCCGTTCTTTTGGCGTCGCGCAGTGTGAATTCTAGTTTCTCTCTTCGCTGGCCCGCCTCTCGAGTGTGCGAGTCTCAAATCCCGGCCGTTACAACTCGAGCCTGCCGGCAGTACGTCGGCGGGCGGTACGCGGTAGCGGCTTTCACGCTGCCGTTACCGAGAGCACGCTGGCTGTTTTGTCGAGAAGAGAGAGAGGAGACAGATTGAGTATACGTGAGCACAAAGCGAGGTGACTCCCGAGTAGGATGTTAATAGGAGTTGCACAAGAGTACACGGCGACTCTTCCGTCCTTTTGTATATGATGTCAATCAACATCTGTTTCGCTCTCTCGCACTGCGCGCGAAGCCTGGTTGCGCACAATATCGTTTCGCGCATCCGACTGCGACAAACTCTGTCTAAGCTGGGGGCGGGGCAGGGTGCAGTCTGTACATTAAACGCGGCGCCTGATGACCGGTTCGCCGAATTCTGTCGCCGCTTTGAAAGATTCGAGACATTACTAGCAGCAGCGTTCCGCCTACTGTTTTGATTTTCCTCGCGTTATTCTGTCGACCAATTGTCTCTTGCTTTTATTCTGGAAAGAATTTGCCCCCTCTACACCCACCCACGCGCTCTTCGTCCTCTCGACCTACCCCAATCTAATTCTTGAGCTCGCGTCGGCGCATTTGTGCTCGCTGTAGACAGCGCGAGTGATGTGAGATGCTAGGCGGGAGAAAGTACTCCCCGCGTCGCCGTGGGATTATGTCAGCGAGTGCGGTACGGCTGTTGCCGTTAGAATTCTCTCGGCGCATCTCTAAGCGATAAGGTGCTCAGCATTCTAGTGCCTTCGTGACATAAAGTGCAGCGCGTGCGTCGGTCGTACTCTGTCAACGCCGTCACAGCATTTACCGGACATAATACTCTTGTTGTCCATAGAGTGTTACATAGACGATATGTCCATCGACCCAGGGTCTCTGCGCGAATATAAAAAGATATTCTGTGTGTCGCGTTCCGGCTGAGATGAGAATATTTTTATACTTATGATTGTGCCTTGGTGTGTTGTAACTCCAACGGGCCGTGTTGGCTGAGCTAGCCCCATACACAATGAGCAACCGAGCAGCGCACGCTGACAAAGTGGCCTAAGCCTCCTTCCCGAGTGTTACACGCGGCCTGAGACCTCCTCGCCTTTATGCAGTCCTACTCGAGCTTGTCCTCCTCTCGCGCAACCCATTTCTCCCTGCCTACAGCACCTCCCCACCAACTCACTGTCCCTCTTTCTATAATCTCTGCGGATACTCTCGCTTGTACCTCTTCGTCCGATACTCCATTCTCCTGCCTCCTACTCATTCAGAGGCGCTCGTCCTTCTGACTCCTCCGAGCTCTTCCTCCTCGGGGTCTCTCTCTCTCTACTCATCTGTCCACCTGCCTCATCATCTCTCCCCAACAACTCTGATCTAGCTACGTCATACGTCCTCCTGCATTACTCTAGAGTCATCTGATCTCCCTCCACTTCTCCTCCTCACTCCAGCGCGCTTACACACCGCGTGCAGCACACTACACTACTACCAAGCTCTCGCGTGCGTGCGCGTGCGCGTTCTTTCTTTTCTACATTTCGTCTGCGTCTCCTCTCGTTCGCGTTACACTCATTACTCACTCCAACTCATGTCTCGTTCATCATCGTCGCGTCCTCTCTTTTACTCTCTAGCGCCGCTTCTCTCGCTCCCTTTATGTGGCGCCGCCGCTGCCGGATCGCGCCGGTCGCGCGCCACCGCGCGCTCTCCGCACCGTCTCGCCAAAGGTGAGTACCAACCTCGAACCTTCTCACGGTCTTATCAGCCCGCGCAGCCGCTCGGGAATGAACCCTATAACCCGTGATTTTAGCGCTTGCAGCGTTCGCTCGAGCAATGCAAGTTCGCCGAACTGCGGAGTAAAAATGATACTGATATTTCTTTTCACCCCGAGACGCGCGTAAACAGAGAACCCCGTCAGAACGCGCGCTCCCTTGCATTAGCGGCGACCAGGGGAGGGAAGAATACCGGCCGCATAATCGGAGGAACACAACGACAAGTTTGACTGGTCGCAGGTTAATTACAATGCTTGTGTGTACGAAAGCTATCGTCTGTGGTGGATAGGCATCGCTCTATTTGAATAGCACGCACATATAATTGCGCACTTTATATTCGCGAACACCGGCGGATCTGCGAAAGCGACAATAAGCTATGGAACCAAAAAACACTTGGACTTATTCTA